>NC_054546.1:7170561-7180561 GCF_017654505.1 Polyodon spathula | reverse complement strand
AAGCAGCTTCTTGAAGGTTCCCAGGGTGTCAGCTTCAACAACATTTATTGGGGAGTTGGTTCCAGACTCCCACAGTTCTCTGTGTAAAAAAAGTGCCTCTTGTATTCTGTTCTGAATGCCCCTTTATCTGCTCTCCATTTGTTAAAGCTAAGGCATATACAAATTTATTATATAAAGTCGAATCTGGTGCATCACAACTAGCATGTTTGTAATCTACTGGATATCTCTGCACTTACTGCCTGCCATGGACACCAGAAAGTTTAGTATACCACCTTTTTTTTTTTTTTTTAATCACTGCACCCATCTCTAGTTGTATGGTTTGTCATTGAATTGTATTAGAATTATATTGGTGTTTCTTTGAGTGGGTCCCTCACAGTGGTGCCTCTCTGCTCCCCAGGTTTTCTATTGACAAGGACTCCGGCCAGGTGACCCTGATGGGACGGCTGGATTTCGAGCTGGCCCAGCGCTACACCCTGACGGTGATCGCACGGGACGGGGGCGGGGAGGAGACCACAGGCCGCCTGCGGGTCAACGTGCTGGACGTCAATGACAACACCCCCACCTTCCAGAAAGAGGGGTACCTGGGGTCTGTGCGGGAGAACGAGCCCACGACTGTTCAGGTCACCCGACTCCGAGTGAGTGCACCTGCAGAGACCAGCCACGCTCCCCCTCTGTCACTCTTCCTTCTGTCAGTCTGTATACCCTTACAAAATACATAACTGAGTGTAATACAGTCAGCACTCGCATATCCAACTTTATGATGGTTCAATGAGTGTCTGATTATTTCATCTGATTCCACCTGTATGTGGGTGAGCACATCGTAACCTGTCCCCTTACCCCCCAACCAGCCCCCTGCCCTGCACACACACAGAAAGAAAAAATATGACTTGGGTTTGAGGAACTGTACCCTGATTCTGCAGGGTCAAGGCAGGATATTTACAGTAATCTGTCTCGAATGTTTAACTATTTGAAGGTGGTCCTTCTGTTAGTTTTGTTTTTTATCCAGGGGTTTTTCATTGATTCTTTAATTGAAATTTGTTAGCGCACAAGTTGAGGGAATAACACAGCAGTGAAAAAACAAACACTTGTCAGTTTTTTCAGGGAACTCATAGCTAAAGGACTGTGTTTTAAAATATGTAGACTTCCATTTATATTTACTGTAGTTGGTTTTGTTGGTACAGTACTATATTTTCAAAAGAAGTAGTATTATAATTCAGAATGGCATGATTGTGAAAATATCACTTGCCAAAACAGACGACGTGTGGACTGTAATACAGCACATACTTATAAATCCAGCACGTATTGTACTGGCATTATGTAAGATTCCCCAATTACCCAACAGCAACATTAAATCAAAATGCGTAGTTAAACGCAGCCGTGCATCTGGGTAACGGATATTCGAGTGCTGACTGTAAAGCATTTTGAAAGCATGGAAAAGAACAGGTAAGTTTTGTGAAGAATGTAAAAAATACCATGGTAAAGAAAATACATGGGAAAAGCATGGGAAAACTGCAAAATTACCTTGCAAGTCTACTGTAGTAAACATATGTGAGGTTCTCTCTCTCTCTCTCTCTCTCTCTCTCTCTCTCTCTCTCTCTCTCTCTCTCTCTCTCTCTCTCTCTCTCTCTCTCTCTCTCTCTCTCTCTCTCTCTCTTTCTCTCCCTCTCTCTCTCTCAATCTATCTATAACTATCTCCCTTTGTCTCTCTCCCTCTCTTAATGCTATGCCTAATCCTAACCTTTACACAGGGTAACTTTATACCTACTTCCTAATGCTTACCCTAACAATATGCCAGTCCCCATTACCCCTGACCTCTGACTGGACTATTTGTAATTCTTTTCTGAAAGTTCAGTTCCAGTCAAAGCGTACAACGAGTTAGTCATTCTGTACTTATTACAGTAAAAAGTAAAGTATAGTTAAAGTGTGTAAAGAACACTGAAAGACTGGTAAAGAGTAGTAAAGTTTTGTAAGCATTCACAAACAATATTAACAGTTAACAGTATTAACAATTATGAATAATCATAATTAATGACTCTGTATGAATATTGATTACATTCATCCCAAAAAGTAATTACTGTTGTTTTTATAACCCCGCATTCAAATTGCTTTGAAATGGGCTCAGTGGTTGGGTTATTTCACCCCATTAAACAAAGGTAACCATAAACAGTCACGTTAGTAATAATGTCAGCCCGCACTGTGATCTGCAGTCTCAGCATATTCCTCTGAAGCGTGGCCAGCGCTAATACATCACAAGAAACGGGGAAAAAACAGCTTCTCTTTCCACAGCATTTGCACTCTGTTTCTATACAATGGGGTTCTTTGACAGTTGCCCTAAGTTTAAATATCCCATAGTTAACAATGTACTTTGTAGGCTGGTTGCAGCAGACTCTGATTAGTAGTAGTGAACAAGATTAGGGCCTGTGAAACTGACCATATAAGGTTAAGCTTGTAAACTTAAATTCTAAAGAGGTAGTTGACTGTTATTGACAAAAGATAAATAGACTAAACAATCCAATACAATTGTAACACCCCTTTCTTTTTCCACACTTCTCTCCCCTCTCTTTTTCCCCTCACACTTCCCTTCTTTTGTTTTCCCTTTTCTTCTCTCCGCTCTCACTATCATCCTTCTCTATTCACTTTCACCCCTTCTTTATCTCTCCCTTCTCTCATTTTTCCATCTTCTACCTCTATCTCACTCCCTTACTGTTTCCCCTTCTTTCTTTCTTTCTTTCTTTCTTTCTTTCTTTCTTTCTTTCTTTCTTTCTTTCTTTCTTTCTTCTCTCTTTCCCCTCTCCTTTTTCTCTGATATCCCAGGAGACAGGTCTTCATGTCACACTTTATTTAGCAGCCCTAGCGCCTAAAGAAAGAAAGAAAGAAATGACACATCTGCTCAAAACAAACAGAGGAAACCTTTTTTTTCAGGAGAAGCAGGAATTATTTAGAAAAGTGCCAACAGCAGCATCTTCCAACAAACGATTTAGCAGGTACAAAGAGCAGAGGCAAGGGGTTTGTAATTAAAAAAAAAAAAAAAAAGACTATTTTGTTTTGATCCTAATTGAATGTATTTAATTTTATTTTAAATGATCTCTACTTAAAAACCAATGGAGGGAGGAAATCCTTACAGGGCAATTTTAAATATTTTTGTCGTCAAAGTTTGGACTTACTGTGTTGCTGCTGGGTTTCCTTTTTAAAAAAAAAAACAATTATTTGTACATATAACCCCCCATTCTTTATCCCCGTGCTTCCAGTTTTCAGTTAGCAGGATCAGTGGGTGTTCACACTGCCAAGCTAATTGCATCATCTCACCCGCGCCAGACCAAGCTGTTACCAAGCTACAGAGCCCCGGAGAAAAGGGCACAGCTTGTGAAGTCTTTGTCTGGACTAGAGGAGCCTAACCAGTAGTGTGATTAGATGAACTATCCCCAGCCATAGTCAAACCAATCCCCAGCCAAGATCAGCAGCTCAGCGCAGACGGGATTTGAACCAGACTAGCATGACTCTCCCTGGACATCAGTGACTTGGTAGCACCGGTTGCTTTGGTTCTCCAATTGGCCAGACAGTCCTCTTGAGTTTGTACGCAGGTTGCTGAGTTGAGGTGACATTCAAATTTGGCATTTAAAATAGGACAGAACAGGTAAAATATGAATTGGGGTGACCATTACGTGCATTATATATTCTGTCATGTACAGTACCATGCAGTTGTATGTGTGTGTCTGGAAAGGGTAAAGGTTGTCAGATTGTATTTTGATAATTGATTTCTCAGGTCCGTTTCGGCTGGTGTATAATGATGAGCATATAGTTGTTGTTTCTCTCTCGATCCCAGGCTACAGATGAAGACTCCCCACCCAATAACCAGATCACCTACACCCTAACCTCAGCCACTACCTTCCAGAGCTACTTTGACATCTCTGTCATCGAGGGCTATGGAGGTAAGGACCCCCCCCCCCCCCCTCTTGCTGCTGCTGCTATCGTTTCTGTCATTCATGCTAGCTTTCTGTATTGCAGACTGTGCCTTATGACGTTTTCAATTCAAATAGAAACTTCAGTAAATATGATGACAAGATGGACTTGCAGTGTTTAATATCTTTACTGTTTGGTTAAGATCATATCCCAGACAAATAATGACGAACGGATGGAATTTTTAAAAGTAATAATGTAATATGTGTACAACATTTCCAGATGAAATTATATATATTTGGGAAGCAGAAATGTGATGGGTAAAACACTTAAAAAAAACTAAAAACAGAGTCCATATTGTGTTTGTAACCATTACCTTTTAATGAACCATTACTCCAACACCATAGCCAGCCCCTGACCCCTCTCTTCTCCTTCCCTCTCTATCTCTCTCTGTGTCAGTGATCAGTGTGACACGCCCCCTGAATTACGAGCTGGTTCCGGGCGGAATCATTTACCTCACCGTCATGGCAAAGGATGCTGGGAATCCGCCCCTGAACAGCACGGTTCCTGTCACCATTGAGGTCTTTGTAAGTACAGACACTTCACAGAAAACACATACCGTAGCAGTTTCTTGTGCGCATGCTTTTTTGGATTTTCCCTTCATAGTTTGGGAGTGGGGTTAGGGTTAGAGTTAGATTTGGAGGTTAGGGTTAGGTTTAAAGTTAAGGTTAGCATTGAAGTTATGGTTAGGTTTAGGATTAGGTGTGAAGTAAGGGTTAGCTTTGACGTTGGGGTTAAGTTTGGAGTTAGGGTTAGAGTTACGGTTAGGACAGAGATGATACTATGCAGTACCCGGTCTACAGGAAACTTTTATTCACAAACTCATGGCCCCCTTTTGATTTAAACATTTTTATTTGTGAGCATCTGAAGATCCTGAATATGTGCATGCACTGCTTTAGATAAAATAACTTTTTACTGCAGGGCTTTTTGCATTTGTTAGAACTTTGTGTTTAGCACTGATGAAGGCATAAGCCCAAACTTTTTGCAGTCATGGCTGAGGGTGATAATTCCAATCGCTGTAATTAACTCCTTGCTTTACCATATGTGAAATAAACAACTTAGGAGTGCTTAAGAGACCTTCAATTATATTAATCACAGACCTACACTTATACTTGGATCAAGACAATTTATTTAAAAAAAACAAATAAACCCAGGGCTCCTGAGTGGCGCATCCAGTAAAGGCACTCCACGTGGAGTGCAGGATGCGTCCTATAGTCTGGAGATCACAGGTTTGAATCCAGACATGTCATTGCCAACCATGCCTGGGAGTTCACAGGGGGCAGTGCACAATTGGCCGAGTGCTACCCAGGTGGGGAGGGATTAGCTCAGCACCAACTCCTATGGCTGATAGGGCGCCTGCGGGTCTACTGTGGAGCCTCCAGATCTGTGTTGTCCTCCAGCACTATAGGTCTGGTGGATTCGCTGTGGATCAGCAGTGCGAAGGTATAAGCTCTTAAAAGTTTGATTTGTTTCCCCATGAGTGAATCATTTTTAATGAAGAAACAAAGTGAGCGTTACAGGTTTTTTTCTATTGGCGTCTCCTAAAGGTTTATAGAAGCAAGTGGGCTGAGTAAAACCAGGTGCCACAGTGCCGTCTTCCCGGGATCAGATGCCCTTTTTAAGCTGCCCTGGCTTCTGCCAAATTCTTCTTACTTTTGCTTGGCGGAGGTCCTGTGCTTTCAGTTGTTTCATTTATGTTGTCTTTATCCAACATTCATTCAGCCCCAGTGGAAAGGTTTGAATTTCTACACAGCTTTCTAATCACCTTATTAAACCTGGATTCACTGTCACAGTGTTGCTGTGAGGATTACCTTTGTACCATGTCTGAAATAAAAAGACCTAGGCTTGAGAGAACTAGCATGAAGCAGAGAGACTCTGGGTAATGTTGAACTGCAGTACAGTACTAGGACTTAATTTGCAATTACAGTGCTGCAGTACCTTTTTTTTTTTTTCTTGGCAGAACTTGCCTGTACACACATATAAAAAGTTTCCCACATTCAATATCAAGCTTGATTATGAAAACATGACATTCACATACAGACTAGTGCTTCTTAACTGACCCTTCACAATTTGTTTTAAGAAGTAGTATTGACCATGCCTGACCCTGCTGCTGAGCTGATCACAATACAAGGTGGTGTATCATCAGGAACCCCTTCAATAGAAAGTGGGCTGAGACCACCAAAACTCAACCCTCGACCTCTCACCCTCCGCCCAAGCCACGAGATAACGTATGACCTGTTCTGGAATCGAACCCTGAGCCTGATTTACCAGCGTGTTCCCATAACAGCGCTACGACATCACCCCTCCAAATTACAATTCAATTCCCAGAAGACTGCAAAGTTCACAAACGTGTCACTTACCAGAAGGTTTTAATATGACCTAGCAGTGTCAGTAAGATTCATGCTGGTGAAGCACGCATTTATTGCATGGAGGTTTTATTTATCATATTTACCAGTCTAGTTATGATGGAGCTGTATGGGAACAGTGGGGAAAAAAAACTATAGTCTCCCGACTGCAATGCAGACTTTTTACTGCACTCATTGCTGTTTACCATGAATAGTTCTCCAATACGAACGCATGACAGCTGCGTCCTTTTACGAAGCTGGTGAGTTAACTCTGTAGTGAACCCTGCTCTGACTGCATTGTGTGTCCGAGTTTCTGGTAAGTGACGCTTTTATGGTCTCACTGTTATGTCATGTAACTGTCTGTGCCACCTAGGCCTCATCCTATTGTGTTACTTTTTCTTCTTTCATGCAGGATGAAAATGATAACCCTCCCACCTTCAGCCAGCCTTCGTATGTCATCACTGTGCCTGAAAACATCATCGCGGGTATGTTTGGCATTCCGGAGTGAGGAAATCAAAGACAATGGAGTGGCACCAAATGAACCTGGTCATAACTCTGAACACTCGATTATAAATCCATAGCCATAACTTAAAAGATATTCGTCTGTGTTGAAATTAAATAGATGAAATGTTTGTCTGCTTGATAGTGTAGTTACCTATTGTCCCCTTGTCGAGTCCTCTCTTACTTCCTTCCCTTCCCTGCTCCCTCTCTTCCCTGCCTTTCTTCCCTGCTCCCTCTCTCCTTGTCCCTGTCCAGGTGCTACCGTCCTCTTTGTCAATGCAACGGATTTGGATGCGTCTCGTGAGTTCGGGCAGGCGTCTCTCATCTACTCCCTGGAGGGATCCTCGCAGTTCCGCCTCAACACTCGCTCAGGTACAGTGGGGCGAGCCTGGCCTGGCCTGCCCTTATAAAACAGACGAAGCACAGCAAAGTGTAATAAAGCACAGTGAAAGCATGGTAGATAAATCATAATGAAGCATTGTAAATCACAGAGAGGTATGGTAAAGCATAGCGAAGCATTGTGAAGCACAGATGTGTATGGTTGAGCATTTCAGAATCTAGCCTTATCGTCCCCATACCCAAAACTTTTATTTTAAAATGTTATTTTATTAAACTATTGTATAATTTTTTAATGTGTACATCATGCAGACCTGTATTAATAAAATGTTATGCAGCCTTTATGAAGGCTAAGGGACTTTTTAAAGCTTAAAGACTGTTATATTAATACTGGAGTGAGTGAATGTGGAGGCATGATTTCATGATTTTCACTCCAGACAGCAACCTTTTCCTGGTAACACCTCCGATTACTCGTGGGATATCTGCTGCAGCATTTACCGTCTCCAGCGCAGCTCACCCGGAGAGAATGGAAAGTGCCAGAGTGTTAATTAGCACCTTGTAGCTCTGAAATGATTGCAGGGCAAGGTAGATCACGACAGAGGTGTACTGAACACACCTTCAATGTATTGCCAGTCCTGGGTGGAATGAACCGGTCTTTACTCTGGTCCGTGTTCAGAAGTTTGACCCTTCAGTGAATCAGAATAGGTACAATACATACCGGACAGTAAATTATGTTGTGTGTGTTATGACACCAATTAAACTGACACATCTAAGTATTACTGAAACAATAAACACCTTGCAAAAATTGCAGACGCTCCACTTTCTGCATCAATGAGGGGCTCAAGCTAAAGGGACACCGAGCGCTCATGTTGTTGTCTTCCAGGTGAGATCACAACCACCTCACTGCTGGACAGGGAACAGAAGTCAGAGTACATCCTGATTGTCCGAGCTGTTGATGGAGGAGTCGGGCCCACGCAGAAAACCGGCATTGCCACGGTAACAACTCATTAACTGTGACAACTAATATTGCAAAAAGATAATATTCCTGCACTTCCTCAGTGTCCCTAGGCTGTACCTTTATGTCATCACACTCGCTACTCTCCATGTTGTTTGTTGTTTGTCTTTCTGGGTGTACTGACTGATGCAACTCAATGATGAAAATCCTTAACCCCACCCCTGGCCTGGCTTGGCTCTGAGCCAGATTCAGATGAGTCGGAGTTTCACCGTTTGGTTCTTGCTCTGCTCAACAAATAGCCAGTGGAGAACCACCTGTACAGTACCATACCAAGCCCTCACGGGTCAGATGTGTCAGTGGAGAAGGGCTATTAGAGACTCAAACAACCATTGCTTGCGCAAGCGAGTCCCTGCTCTGCACATTAAAAGAAAGGTTAATCTAAACCACGTAAAGAAACAGTGTAAGCCCACGGGAGGGGATTTCTTGTCTCTGACTGTGGAATGAAGAATATGAATTCTCATCACGTGCCTCCCGTTTCCTCTAAGGGGCAGGTCTGCGTAGAGCGGTGATACGTTCAGAGATCTGCTGCCTGGTTTGGCATTGCGTTGAGCTCTTGTCTATAAGGGTTCTTTCTGCAGTGTAAGAGGAAGCAAGCAGATGGTTTCATATTCCGGCAGTAGTGCTAAAAACTGCCTTTGTCAATCCACTTGTTTATTCCTGTTTTGTAGGTTAATATCACATTGTTGGACATCAATGACAACCCCCCAGTGTGGAGAGATGAGCCCTATCTAGTGAATGTTGTGGAAATGTCGCCGATTGACACTGATGTTGTGACAGTGAGTAACACACAGCCAAAAGCATCTCCGATAACAAGCCAGACAGGGGCAAAGCAATGACATGTATTTCTCTCTGAATAACAGAAAATGAAAGAAAATCAGCAAAAGATGGCTCGGCTCTCCATTCATCTCCCCATTAGAGTCCAATAAAACATTAGCATTCACATTAATTTCAGTAAAGACATTAAATCGATTTAAAAGAAAATACAACTTCACAGACATTGCCAAAAGAAATCACATTTTAAACTGACGTGTGAACAAAATACATTTTTTAATTAAAATACAGAAAGACAACATACCTGTAGAACAGAAAATGAAAGAAAATATTCAAAAGATGGCTCGGTTCACCATTCATCTCCTATGAGGTAAAAAAAAAAAAACTTTAGAAACATTTCAGAATTGACATCTTTTTAAAACAAATTAACATAATAAAAAATACTTCATTTCACAAACTCAGTTGCAATATTGTGCCAGTATACAATGTATTATATTCATGAGTATTATTGAACTACATTCCAGCAAAATAGTTCACATAAAATAACAAATAACAGAGAAAGAAAATAATGCAGCCTACCCCTCTAGAGCTGATGCCTTACTTCAGGGTTGGCGTGCATTCTACATATTCATACACTCTAAACTAGGGTTTCCAACCCTGGTCATGGAGGGCAACTGTGGCTGCTGGTTTTCGTTTCATCCAATCTCTCACTTACTTAATTGAAACAGTCATTGGCTTAATTAGTCAAGATTAACAGGTGTTCCAGATCTTTAGCCACTGATGATGTAAAGACACCTATAAAACCTGCTGGATAGGGGCCCTCCAGGACCAGGGTTGGAGACCCCTGCTGTAAACAATAGTGGCTGCAGTGAAAACGTGGCACTGGATCAGGGTCTTTGGTGTAGGATTAACAGTGCGCTGTATACTGGTTACACTAGGAATAAAAATATATATATATATATTTAATTAATTCTGTGCTAAGAAATTCGATTCCCAGTTAGGGTGCAGTGGGCCAAAGGGCCACTTCTCAACCCCAAACATTTGTCACGTTTTCAAGTTTGTGAAACAAGTTGAG
>NC_054546.1:7030561-7165561 GCF_017654505.1 Polyodon spathula | reverse complement strand
GGTACCGAACCAGTCCGAGCCATTATAGTGTGTTAATAACTCTAATAATAATGGAGAAACCAAACCAGTACAAACCATTATAGTGTGTTAATAGCTCCAGCATAGTGCAGGTAGTCAAACAAGTACAACATGAAATGGAAACAATTGCACTACAGTGCCCATTTAAACAGCTATTTTCTACACAATGTACTGTGCAGTGCACAAAACTGTTTAGTATCCTGGTCTCTGGATAGAAAAGTGGATATAAAAGGGTTAATAGTAACTTAAAGGATAGCTACACCCATCATACACTGTTGCTTAACTCTTCATTATATTAACTAAGTTATAACAGGAATATATACAGCTGTAGTCAAACGTTTACATACCCCAATGGAAATTTAGAATTTCTAGAGATTTCTCAAACATATTATAGGAATAATCTTTTGCAGCAAAAGTTTTGTTTTTGTGGATGGGGTAAAAGTTACAAGAAATAGATGTCTACAATAATTTATTTCAACAATTTTTTTGCAAAAGTATTCATACCCTAACAAGGAAAATGAAAATTAATAGCTAGCTGAGGCACCTTTAGCAATAATAACCTCTTTTAAACGATTAGGATATTTGGCAATCAGCTTTTGGCATGATTCTTTAGTGATTTTTTACCATTCTGCAACGCAAAATTGTTCCAGTTCATTCCAATTCCGAGGACTTCTCTTGTGCACAGCCTTCTTCAACTCATACCAAAGATTCTCAGTCAGATTTCCATCGAGATTTTAACTAGGCTATTCCAGAACTTTTCCAGATTTTATTCTTCTTTAACCATTCTGGAGTAGATTTTGATGTGTGCTTTGGATCGTTGTCATGTTGGATTGTCCAGTTGCGCTTTAAACCAAGTTTTGTAGTGGAGGATTTCAGATGATCAGCCAATATCTTTTGGTATGCTATGGAATCCATTATACTATGTTTTGGAACTAAATTTCCTGTGCCATTAGTGGAAAAACACCCCCATAGAAGGATATTACCACCTCCATGCTTGAAAGTAGGTATGGTGTTCTTTTCTTTGTATGCCTCACCAGACTTTCTCCAAATGTAACGACTATCAGCGTGACCAAATAGCTCAATTTTTGTTTCATCACTCCACAAAACCTTTGTACAAAACTCATATCCATCATTCAAATGCCGTTTTGGAAACTTTAAGCAATTGTCCTTGTCACGTTTTCCTTTTTCCTTGGCCTGCCACCATTGAGACCTTCACCAAGCAATGCTTGACCTGTGGTTGGAATGGAAAGCCCAGTCCCGCTTGCAGTCAGTTCACTTTGAATATCTTTGGCAGTCAATCTCGGATTGTTATTAACCTTCCTCACAATTCTTCTACTTGTTCTTGATAATAGAAACACTAGTTGAAATTGGGATACTCAAATGCTTGAAAATCTTCTTGTATCCTTCTCCAGCTTTACGACAATAAATATTTTTTTCTGCCTAAGGTCTTCATATTGACTTATTGGTAATGACCACAGTCATCCTATGCCTAACCCTTTTGTACTCTCTAAGAATGTTCACCTACAACTTAGCATTTTGTAGACCTTTCTAGAATTAGGTTCTGAATTATCATATTGAAATTTCTAGTACCTTGTAAACAATACTAACATAGCATGAAAGGGTACAAATACTTCTGAGTTTTGCAAATAAATAAATAATGAAATAAATAATTGTAGACATCTATTTCTTGTAACTTTTTTCCTCATTCACAAAAGCAAAACTTTCTAGAAATATATATATATATATATATATATATATATATATATATATATATGTTGTGTAGAATTACTTTAAAAGTTGACTGCCCAAATGTAAAATGAAGGATATCACTTTCAACATAATGACTAAAAGCTTCTTGAATACAGCCACTCTACACACACACTGTAGCATGCTCTGTTTTAGATTTGTTTTGAGTATCACTGCATCCCAAGGATCTCACTGAAGCAGGCCACCCTTTTTCTTGTTTTTTTTTTTTTTTTTGTTAAACTCAGTGATGTGTTTGAATGAGCCTCCCCCTCCCCCAGCTCAATGAACAGTGTCTGTTTCATGCCTGCGCTGGCTCCCTCTCAGTGGGGGAACACAGGCACCCCCTGTCCCGACTGCCCTCGCAGGAAGAAAGGACCGCTTGTACTGCAAACTGCCGTCCGCTCCCAAAACTTTCACTCTCAGCACTCCCCTGGTCCTTAGAGAAACAGAGGAACCAGAGACTCCACATTGAGCCTTTGTTATTTTGGCTCATGTCAATATTATTTTATTTCCCTCTGTGTGTGTGTGTGTGTGTTTCTGTGTATGTGTTAAAGGAAATCTCAGATCTGTTTTCTAATCTTCAAAGGTCTAGTTTTGAGAGGACAAAAAATACTGTAACTGCTTCAGGATGACTGCTACATGTAAGTTCGCTTTAAGGTTGCATTCTGACAAAATAAATATGAACAGCCACCTAAAAACAATTTTATTAAAAAATTAAAATTAAAAAGGTTACAAAATAATATCTTCCAATAACAAGCTAGAGTGAAACGGTGAAGAGAAAAAAAGAGAAGTGCAAGAAATTAGACAAAAGACAAGAACGCATTTTTAAACAGAGTCTGTTTCATTTGGGATGTTTGAATGACAGCCGCCATCACAATCCGTGCCGCAGAAGCCCATTCTCTGTGTCGATGCGTAACTTGCTGTTATCAATCGCTATTGCTGTGCCATCAAAAGTCATTGTGGCAATGCGCAAGTGATTTGGGGAATTCAGATTTACCAAAAAGAGATGACAAAGCGCTTGAATAGTCATACTAAAGTAAAACTTAGTTTGACATTTTGATGACAAGGTCTATCTAAACTGTCAAAGTGTATTTTTAGTACCACTGCATATCTTATGATGGAGTGTTTTAAAAGTAAGGGATCATCTTCTTTTATAACAACGGTCTGTTTCTTTTTAGTACTGCAGGTTATCCGCAGCAGTAAATTCCAGGACTAAGCAAAGAGACTAGCTGTAGGGCACGTTTACTGTACCAAACCAAGGATTTAAACCATAACAAGCAACCACGCAAAGCACACTCCTGACAGTCAGCCTCTATAGAAATATGAGGGGTTATCATTTTCACCTGTTTGCTGCTTGTGAAATAAATAAGCGATCTTAGTGTCAGCAGAAACAATCGCTTTGCAGTATGTGCCTTTTCTATACAGCATTAGAATATATCAGTGCTCCAGTTATTGAATTGGAGCAAATAATCCACACCCTGGGGTGACTGCTCTCTCTCATTCACTTCACTATGCTCTTCATTTTGAACCGTGTCCCAGAACAGCTCGCTACACCAACAGCTGGAAATGAAGTGGAGATAGACTTAGGGCAGGAGACACTTCTTCCCACAGAGAGTGGTGAGAGTATGGAATGGGTTACCTAGCCATGTTGTTGATGTTGAATCATTGGGATCCTTTAAGACCTCACTTGACAAACCTTTGAGATCAATCGGCTACTGGGAACCGGATGAGCTTAGATGCCTCAAACAGACTTCTCTCATTTGTACATTTTCTTTAGTTCATTTTTTTCTTATGTGCTAACATTCCCAGTAATGCAGTACATACACCCCCCGTGCTGGTGGAGGTCAGTGGTCACATCTTTGTAGACTCAATGATCTGGAGCTGCTGTTCTGCACACCGCGGGCTGAGCTGCTGCGGGGCATGTTGTCGAGTCCTGCGCTGCAGGGGGCGCTGTGCCAGGGACAGGGGCCGGGTGCGGCGGAAAGAGGAGAGGGAGCTCCGGAGGGAGCCCAGCCTCTTCCAGAGCCGTAGCTGCGGCTCGCTGGCGTCGGCGGAGTGGTATGGCATGCACTCGCGCGGCCCGTATCGAGCCTCCTCTAGAGAGGCAGGCTTGCAGAGCGCTAGGAAGAGAGCGCAGGTGGCGAAGAGCAGGACGATGCACAGCACGGCCAGCAGGATGGGCATGGCAGGGCTGGGCAGGTGGGCAGGGGCTAGGCTGGGGCTAGGGGAGGGAAGAAGGGTCTGTAGAGAGCCCAGCGGAGGGACGGACACCGAGCTGTTCCCTGCCGCGCTCATCTCACCTGGTAGGGAAAGGAATTGCAGGGTCAGTTAGTTAAACAGAAGACAGTAAGTTAAATGAATATTAACAGGAGTTGACAAAGTCAACCCTAAATAATACTGTTAAATGCAGCACAGAAACCAGGACAGGAGGACACACACAGTTAAAAAGTACAATGGAAGCCACTGGAGAGCTTGCATGATCTGATGTCTGCCTCAAAGATCCTGACAGTTAGAAGAGGTTTTCAGTGCCTCCCTTGCCTTTGACATAGGTGCTGTAGAGAAAGTAAATGAATCCTGGACTGAATTATGTTTTTAAGAACAGAAAATACCCGCCAAGGTGAATTGATTTTCCTGCTTCACAGGTTTGAATGTATTAAAAAAACACAACACCCCCTCCCTCCCTGTAGCTGTGCTATTTGTAAATGTCAGATTCTAAAACAGGGTGACTTTGAGAGTGGAACACACTGGGACATGAAATTATTTGAATATCCTTTTATGCAGAAACTCAACCAAACAGAGCGCCTTATTACAGTATAATCAGCCCTAATGAAATACACTGAATTACACTGAATACCAAGCTGTGCCTCTTAGAAACTTCAGTCTTTATGCAAACTCCACATATTCTGTACATGCAGCAAATAAGTACTGCATAGTAACCATTTCAAAATAAAAAGGATCAAAGCCATTTGCAAGGATAGTTGTTAATGTCGTATTGCACATGCAGGGGTCAGTATTATCTGTACAAGAAGTGTGGTATGGGCTGCTGAGAAGCTTTTAGCCATTCGAAGCCAAATGTCTGTTTGCTGTTTGCAAAAACACAATCACAACATGAACCACAGAGTGTTTCTATTGTACTTTATTCTCAGTTATCGGTAAGTTTAAATTCTCATTTAAAACAGTGGTGTCGCATATGGGTAAGTACCTCAGCCACCTAACGGAATTGCTTTCTAGTCATAAACAAACACAGATAAGGCTGTTTGACTAAATAAATAAAGATGTGTATGATTAGAAACACTTGTTTTCATTGTGTAACTTTATATTCATAAATTGTGTGATTTTAAACTATATTATGCAGACTTATTAAACATTTTGTCTTTGGAATTTGAAGAAAATAGTCACACATAAAGACTATTATAACATACATAATAAAAGCATACTGTTTTTATAAGCATTGAAAAACACACACATACTATTTAAACACAATACAAGAATAATTTGCATTCATTTTAATGTCTTTAAAAATGAAGAAGTTTGGTAATAAAAGACTATAGTTTTCAGAATGCAATTCTTAGTTTAATCTGTCAAAACAGCTACATATAAACAGCCTATAGCAGCTACATTTAAACATTCCAAACCTTTGCAGGTTGCAAACTATAATGCATTCTTAATCCTTGCCCCTACCCGCACGCACTGTGTTTGTGTAGAAGCTAAATCATTCTTTATTCAATGCAGGCAGCTGGCGCCAAGCAGAATAGAAAGTTTTCTGAAGTACAGGAGAGAGGGAGAGAAGACGAAAAAAAAGAACATTTGAATGAGCTAAACAAAACAGAGATGTTTTTGTTACCTCTTTTGCTTTTGCTTGAAGGAGATAAACATCTGCTTTGGCTCTGAGCTCCTGCCTCGCTCCCTCTCTCTCTTTCCTACTCCCTGCTTTTCTCGCTCTCCCTCATTGCCTGTCTATCCTTTCTTTAGAAAGCGAAAGACAAAGGAGGGTAGGGGCTTAGCTTAGAATTCCAAGCTTTTTTTTTTTTTTTTTGGAAGCCTTTTCCCATTTTTAGCTTGAAAGTGGCTGATTTTAAGAAATAAACGTCAATAATAAATAAAAAAAAGTATCTTTCAGTTTTCTTTATAGATGTAGATTGTTTTTATTTTAGTTACTTAGCTCCCCTCCTCTCTAATCAAAAGTGGTACAGTCTGATCTCTATGGTACCTGCCAACACCCCCCCCCCCCCCCCCCCCCCCCCCCCCCCCCCCCCCTCATGGTAATGAGGGTTCACAGATAGCAAGCAGGGCCTCTTTTATCCTCTGAAGTAAATGTATGAGTGGGAACAGCACTTCACATCACACTGAGAGGAGACTGGAACAGCATGGGCTGCCAAATCCACTAAGATTTTGCTTCCTTCAGTAGAGTTCACACCACATTAGAAAAGTAGGGAGAGTAAAATCCAGCTGGTTTATTATAAAACTAGTGGTGAAAAACAGAGTCCTTAAACTAACATTTGTTTGAAGTTGTTTTATCTCTTTTTTATTTGTGTTTTATTATGTTTGTACTGGTCAAAAAGACAACCCCATACAACTAATTAAACCCTGTCAGTCTCTTTCATGGGCAAGCCCAAGACCGGTTAACTGTTCTGCTGTGGGGAGTGGAGTTATAATTCTGCAGTTTAGGACTGCGTGTTGAAAGACTTCAGTAGAAACAGAGACAGACCTGCAGTATCGCAGACTTATTTTAGTTTTTATTGTATATTGTATACAAATAACCCAAAGGTTCTTTCATTCGTCTTTTTCCACCTGGTACAAACTATCCAACACCAAGGGATCTCAAATAGATGTGCTACATCAAAATCAGGGTCTCCTGTATGTTGTTTGTAATTCTAGCTCCACACAGCAGCTGTGTCTGGTACGGCTCAGGGGATGCTTTCGACACTGCGTTTGCGGGTCCTGTAAACTGTGACTGATCCTCTGATGCTGTCCAGTCTCCCTGCTGATCCCCCACACTGTTTGGATTTCCCGGGGGCCAGCCTTTGAGCCGGCTGGCGGGAGTGTGACAGAGATGGAGTGTGTTGCAGTCAGCGCCGGGGGGGGGGGGGGGGGGGGGGGGGTTGGTATGTCCATACTCAATCTAAATGGGTTTAAAAATAGATTCATTAATAAGTATGACAAAAAAAGGTTATGTACAGTAGCGCCAGTTGACTTAGCTACTTAGCTAGAGACTCCTCAGATTTTCATTTTAGCAACACCTATTCATCAATGTAGTTTTAATAACCAGGACTCCCATTGTATAGCAGTTTGATACATTCCTGGTTTTGCTATGAGTTTAATAAGACCAACACACCTATACACTGTGACTAATTAAGCCTGTAGTAAAACCTGGAATGGGTGAAACTGCTCTGCAGTAGGAGTTTTATTTCCATCCATGCAGGATTGGGGTTTTGTAGGGCAAATACTACTTTTTATTTACAAGAACATGTCACCTTTGTTTTCATTTATTTTTTTGTTTGTCTTTTTTCCCTGACTAAAGAGGACACCCATATCCTCCCTCTGCTGTAAGTAGTATCAGTGTCGTGGCCGTGTTCAGCGCCTCGCAGCTTCAGGGGGGGGCGAGGCTTCTGTAAACATGCCAGAAAGTCGCCACAGTCAAGTATCCGCTAAGCTATCGAGTGTTGTGAAGTAAACAGGGCACCAGGGAAATTCGAGAATCATGCGTTCATCCAAAACCCAATAAGATGACATCCGATAGGAACTGGATATACTGTACCTCTATGAACAATGTTGTAAAATAAGAATAAGACTGTGTCATAAATGTGCACTAGTGGGTGCTGTGGAGCTATTAAAACATGCACTTCCTTGATCTTGTCTATGAGCATTACAGTATGTATTTGTGTGTGTGTGTGTTGGGGATGTGAGGAGAGAGAGAGAGGCACTGCATAGTTAAGTTGTAATGTGTGCCTGTGGCAATGGGTGATGATGATGGGGGCTGTAGTGTGTGTGTGCGTTTAATAATAAAAAAAGAATAAAACACCAGTTACAATTTTAAAGTTAATAAAACACTATTTAAAACCAGTTGCAAGACTCTAAATTAAATGTCCAGGCTGTTTATTTCTTATTTCCTTTGTGTTTAATTGTAGGTCCAAGCTACTGACGCAGATGAAGGAGAGAATGGGAGGGTCCTGTACAGAATTCTGTCTGGTAGGCAATACAGACTCTATGCTGAGTATTTACTGTACACAAACCTAAGTCTCCCCTGGTGTGCCATGCAGTGGCCTAAAACCAAGTTCGAAGCCACAAAGTGGCTCTCAGCTTTAGCTCTGTGCCCTCACGCTTTGTTTGGTCAGGTCAAACTGAAACAAACAGAAATATATATTAAATGTGTTTCCTCACAGCATAGAGGTGATATCTGGTTTCCCCTTCTTTAAAACAGTTATATTCTTCGATAGTTTAGACTGCACATTCCCTAGACCCTGTTTGATTACATTCCATGAAAGGTTCTTTTAGTTTTAGGGACACCCTGAAACTTGCTTGAACCAGCGCAATGTGAACAAGACATAATGTAATCCTGTTCCTATATAAAGCAATAGCTTATTTTACAGAATTTTCCAATATGTAAAACTGTTTTTAAAAATCTTTCTTTCTATCTCTTTCTCTTCCCTTCTTTCCTTTTTTAAACACCCTCTGCCGTTCCCTCCTCCTTCTTCTCTTTGCTTTCTAGGCAACGCCAACAGCATGTTCCGTATCCAGAGTGGGACGGGTCTGATCTCCAGGGGACAGCTCCCCCTGGATCGGGAGGCCAGTGCTTCACACATGCTGGAGGTGGAGGCGTACAACAGTGACCTGGGCAGCATGCGGAGCACAGTGCGGGTACAACACACCGCTTCCTCATAGCAGAGCACGTAATGCACTGCAGCTTTTGAACAGTCAGCCTCATCAGACATCCCCAGAACAGCAATGCAATCACAGGAAGCAACAGGAATGTGTTTGCCTTGTTTTTATCAGTTGCTTGGAACGTGCTCATCCGGAAAGGAGGGCCAGTACAATCATTACAGTGTAGACTCCTAACTTGGAAATGACCATCTCTCTATATAGGCAGCAGTTGTATATAGACTGGATTGAGCAAGCCCATTGTTTAAGACCATGTGACCTTCCCATCCATTCATTAAAGCATGTGTGTGTCTCTATATCTCTGTTCCACTCCCCAGGTGATTGTGTATGTGGAAGATGCCAACGATGAAGCGCCCGTCTTCACCCAGCAGCAGTACAACCGACTTGGGCTGAGAGAGACCGCAGGCATCGGGACATCCGTCATTGTGGTCCGAGCCACGGACAGAGACACAGGTAGAGTAAGACAGAGGCCACAGACAGAGACGCGGGTAGAATAAAACAAGGGCCACAGACAGAGCCACAGGTATAGTAAGACACCCTTGCATTTACCATCTAGCTGAGTCTACCACGTCAAAAACTATGACCAGGACTTTACAGATCGCCATATACTACTCTTTTCACAATGGCAGTGCACAGCTATGCACTAGATGGCACCAACACTTACAGATCTAAAGACACTTTGGATGAACAAGCCAGCATTACACAACTAGAACTGAAGACTAAAAACTGAACAGAATTGGCTCTTCCAGTACCAGCAAGAAAAAAGAAAAAAAAGATAGCAATCCAGTCATCTTTGCATGTGATTCAGCTTCCCGAAACACGAAAAAAACATCTGGTTATGGTGATTCAGTCTTTCTGAAGGAAAAAATAAACATTGCATAGTTCCTCTCTCCGTATTTTCATTTATTTTAGGAGGCTAACAAAGCTTTGTATTTTTAGCACCTCAAAGAGTCTGCAGCTGAAATCCACATCTGGTAATAGACTGAAGTAAACTTGTGGTAAAAGCTGGTGTTACACTGAGTTCAATCAAAATACAACAACTAATTATTTGTTAGTTTATAAGTCATTTTAGAATACAATTAGACACGCATTTAATCAATAAAAACACACAAAGGAGTTGACAGTTAGCCCAAACCATTACTTTAAGTGCAGAACAGAAACCAGGACCAGAGAACACAGTTGGAAATTTAAGTGGAGATAGACTATGGACAGAGTAAAAGGAGACACTTCTTCACAGAGTGTAGAGGATAGGGAATGGACGGCCTAGTCATGTTGTTGAGGCAGAAACACTTGGATCCTTTAAGACCTAACTTGACAAAGTTCTGAGATCAATCAGCTATTAGGAACCGAACGAGCTTCGATGGGCCATCAACTGAACATCTGACACCTTACAAGAATCTGTGGGGTGTTATCTTTCCAGTTTGAGCTACATGGATACTGAAATATTAAAACAGTTTTTCACTTAAAAATAAAAAAAAAAGGAATAAACATTTCTGAAAATTCCAGCAACTGCTGGTGACCAGTTAAGAGTTGGGAATTGAAAGAAATATTCACTGGGAACCTTGAATATAAACAATCCCAGACCATGTTTACAGCAAAGAGGTTCATTTAGGAGTGTCGATGTAACGGGGCAGTGTTGTGTGATACACTGCTCTTACAGATTCTGTCCTGTCTTCTGCCGGTGAGATGAGAGGAGGTTAAAAGCTCTAAAACCAGGGGTGCAAATGAGCCTGGTTCTTTTGCATTGTGGTTTAGATGCACGCTTGCGGAGCACAGGGTCGCCATTTTGCACCCAACCTTCTCCCTGTTACATAGATGACAGACAGATGGCTTAAGAACTTCACAGTAAGGGGACTATTCATGGGCCTTAATCTTGGACCAGCTCCTGAACCAGCACGATGAGCTGAAACCAGTAAACAACCCGCTCTGACCAGCATACACCAGTGCTAGAACTTCTTAAATTATTACTGTGTACCGTAACTTTACAGTAACTCTGAATAAAACATGCATAGAATATTTTCTCTTCTTGTAAAATTAGACAGAAAATCATTAAACTTTAGAAGAAGATGATAAGAGGTAAGAAAATTGATTTTAAAGATTTGGTTTGAGCTCCTTTAAAGAGCAATCAGTGATAGTTATTTGTGCTAACAAGAGGTATTTTAAAGGTTTGGTCAGCACTGTGATGTATTGAATGCCTGTTGTTTTATCAGACAGTCAGTGGGGGGTCTGAAGGGTTCGTACTGTTCCTCTGCTTGTTTCCAGGGGACGGCGGAGCGGTGGCGTATAGCATCGTGTCGGGGGCGGACAGGAAGTTTGAGATTGATGTGAGCACTGGGCTGGTGACCACGCTCGATTACCTGGACTACGAGAAGAAGACCGGTTACCTGATGAACGTGTCGGCCACGGACCAGACGCCCCCCTTCCACCGTAGCTTCTGCAGCGTGTACGTGACCCTGCTGAATGAGCTGGACGAGGCCGTGGCCTTCTCCTCCCCCGCGTACGAGGCCGCGCTGCCCGAAAACATCGCCACGGGGACCGAGGTGGTGCAGGTGCAGGCACGCTCCGCCGACAACCTCAACCAGATCACCTACCGCTTCGATCCCGACACTGCCCCCCCCGCGCTGGCGCTCTTCAGGATCGACAGCGTCACTGTGAGTGGGGTTAATTTGCATTGCTGTACTGCTGTGTGCTTTGCAGTGCTTATCTATGCTTTACCATGCTTTCACTGTGCTTTATTGCACTTTGCTATACTTTTATTATGAGAAACTTTTATAAGGGATAGTGCATTATGGTAAACATATTTTCTCCAGTCAAAAATTGAGTTTTATGATAATTTAATTCCTGAATGATACATATTCTCACTTTATTTTTATATAAACTTACACATCTACTGTACAGTAAGGTTGGCTTGCATTTGATACAATTAGTACCATTGAATACAATTAGACCACCATTTTCAATTAGACTACACATCTTTCTTGTCTGTTCAAATTTTTCTTCCATTTGAAGAATCCAATAACTCCTCGTTCCACTCCTGTGGTGTGCATGCCTGATCGCATTTCATTCTGCTCTATTCTTACAAATCTGAGAATCCTATCTGCTTTCCTGCCCAGGGTCGGATCACAGTGACTGGGCTGCTGGATCGGGAGAAGGGGGATTTCTACATGCTCACTGTGGTAGCTGACGATGGGGGGCCCAAGAAAGACTCTACCGTGGTGAGAAATGCATTATTAGTGGTAATAGTGGGAGTATTACACAGATGGAAATAAGATTTCCACCCATGTCAGGTTTTAAGACAAGCTTGATTAGCCCCAATGTATAGGTAGCATGCCCAGGTGTATATTATTAAACCCATAATAAAACCTGGAATTGATCAAACTGTTGTCAGTGGAGATATTATTCTCTGTAACATTTGCATGGCTTTTTGTTGAACTTAATGCATTTATCAGTAACTTAAAGTTGAAGTAGTTATTAACTAGGACAGTGAGGTGCAAAAGGGTTGAGATTGAGAGAGAGTTGGGGGTTCTATTACAGTATAGAGGGGTACAGATTGAGAGAGTTGGAGGCTCTGTTACAGTATAGAGGGGTACAGATTGAGAGAGTTGGGGGCTCTGTTACAGTATAGAGGGGTACAGATTGAGAGAGTTGGGGGCTCTGTTACAGTATAGAGGGGTACAGATTGAGAGAGTTGGGGGCTCTGTTACAGTATAGAGGGGTACAGATTGAGAGAGTTGGGGGCTCTGTTACAGTATAGAGGGGTACAGATTGAGAGAGTTGGGGGCTCTGTTACAGTATAGAGGGGTACAGATTGAGAGAGTTGGGGGCTCTGTTACAGTATAGAGGGGTACAGATTGAGAGAGTTGGGGGCTCTGTTACAGTATAGAGGGGTACAGATTGAGATAGTTGGGGGCTCTACAGTATAGAGGGGTACATATTGAGAGTTGGGGGCTCTGTTACAGTATAGAGGGGTACAGATTGAGAGAGTTGAGGGCTCTGTTACCGTACAGAGGGGTACAGATTGAGAGAGTTGGGGGCTCTTTTAGAGTAAGGCATAGTATTATATTAACCTTTTCTTCTCTTCTTCCCTTGCGACATGGACTTGCAGAAGGTAAGGTATGCATTTTAAGTGACACAGGATAGAGGAAAGCTCACACCTTCCCACCACTTAGTGTCTTAGCATTGTCTCCACCCCCCACCCACCCCTTCGTCTCTGACTGGCTGTTGTCTGGTTTCTGGCAGGTGTCCATCACCGTTCTGGATGAGAATGACAACAGCCCGGAGTTCGACATCACTTCTGATTCGTCGGTGGATGTTCGAGAGGACACGCCCCTTGGCAGGAGGGTGGCAGTCGTGCTGGGGAGAGACAGGGATGCTGGGAGGAATGGACTGGTAAGATGGATGGATGGATGGATGGATGGATGGATAGATAGATAGATGGATGGATGGATGGATAGATGTTCTTGAAAAAATAAAGAAGCCAACAGCAGTGCTATGAATATGAAATGTAATCGAATAAGAGAAAGTAACTTCAGTACAGTTGTATAGTTTTTCACTACCGTTTATCTCTGAGGTTTGCAATCGTTCTGAGTGATTCTTATTGTAAATATTTATTTCTTGTTTGTACGTTTATGGTCTGTGCAAAGCTGCTTTGACCTGTGTTGAGAAGTATTCAGTTCCAGTTGACAGCCAGCTAGATTAGGGTATGCTGTACTGTATGTCATGCGTTGATACATGTGACACAGCCAAACCTACTTATGCATGTGCTTGTGCATTTATTAATGTGTTTCTTTAAAGACTAAGGTAGCAGGCAACAGATGATGGCATGTGACTGGTTAATGAGAACCCAAGTGGTTCAACCAGAGTGTGCTACAGCTGCCGTCCATACAGACTGAGTGATGATCTGAATAAACCATTCCACTTAGGAGACATTAAATCACAGGGTCCGGGATGAAATTGTGCAGAAGTCATTTATTTCAAAAACAAATTGCACAGTGCTGTACAAAGACCTTTACCAGTGTCTGCCTGTGAGAAAGTGACTGTGTGTGTGTGTGTGTGTGTGTGTGGGTGGTTTTGATTCAAAGAAGATCATTTAGATTTCCTGTTCCCTGAAATTTTATTTAAAAATACCACTGCTCTTACAATAAACAGCTATTAGTAAACGTTGTTGGATATTTATCTCACCCACACCAATGTCGGAGTTCTTACAAAAGCTGGCCAGCAATTTATGGAAAATAATTTTGCTTTGAAGAACATGAGGTCTAGCCAGGCAAGCAGATATTCACTTGTTTGAACAGACAAATGAAAACAAGCAGACCACTGTTCCACATGGGTGCAGTAGAATTCCATTTGCAGTTCTAGAGTTAAAATGCAATAGCTGCCATGTATTTACATAGGTTTTTAAAGTGATATTAATGCAACCTGAAGCAGTGATGACCAAGACCTCTTATTAGCATTGGCAGCATTATAACCCATATCAGGGTGCTGAAAATCTTCTTCACTTATTTTAATTTTTTTTACTTTATTGGGGATACGTATTAAACAATTTGTATTAAGCGCTGCGTTTAAGGGAGCAGTTGCTTTTGATAAGAAATAAGGAAATAGATTTGTAGATTTGGTTACCCATTCTGTGTGTGCTTGTGTTGCAGGTGAACTTCACCCTGGTGGCGGGAAACGTCAGGGAGGCGTTTGAGATCCGCACCATCAACAACACGTACGGAGAGGTGTACATCGTGAGACCACTGGACAGGGAGGCCATCGACAGATACCTGCTCACTGTGAGTGCTGGAAACGCCCCAAAATAAAAACACCACGGCTAGTTCAACACGAGAGGCATTTTGAAACACACAACTCAACTTACTGATAGAAACCCTACCTATCATTCACAACAGTTTAAATGTAACCTACAAACCCAATTTACACTGAAGGGGAATTCACATTGCCTTTGACACCAAAGGGTCATTAAAGAGAATAACATCTGTTGATGTTACAAAACTGAAAAAAAAGAACTACTAAAACAAACTGAAATTTAAAATCGAAGTTTAATGTCTTGAAGAAATGTTTGTCATTGAATTTAAGTTCCTTTTAGTATTTCAAAACAAAGAATTTAAAAATACTGACGAGCCTTTGCATTGAGTCCTGTAAATGGCTGCGTGAATTTCCCTGTTGTCTCTCGTGATGGGGGTTGTGCTGGAGCGAGGTGTTTGTGTCTCTCGTCAGGTGCGCGCGACAGACAATGGCTCCCCTCCTCGACGGACTGACAGCGGGCTGACCATCAATGTTCTGGACGTGAACGACAACCCTCCAGTGATCCAGAACCCGGGAGGATATAACGTCAGCATCAACGAGGTAATAGCCGGATAACCAGACAGCAGCCCTGTAGTTCCTTAAAGACCAGCTCGGAATGGGTGTGAAGTAGCAGAGTTATCTTAATGAATGTATCCTTCCCATGTTTCTGTCATGGCATCCTGGTGACATGACAGAAAAAAAAAAAATTTAAAGCACCTCTGTGTCTTCAGAATCCCCTATTACCGCCAGGTTCATCTGGTACACCAGAGTGTAACCATTAACTTTTCCCCCATGCAACATTGTCTCAGGATGATGTAAGACATACCACATTTGTTCTATGCGCTATTTTCTTACTGATCCACTAGTGAAACTTCTTACATCCACTAGTGGCAGGGGGGCAGGTTAATGGTTACACACTGGTGTACCAGATGTACTTTAGGGTTAGACATGATTCTGAGATCTCTAATGTGGCTACAGGAGTGCTTCAAACTAAAGATTTTTTAAATAGTCACCCGTTTTAGACAACATAAAAAGAAAGCAATACAAAAGGAAGAATAAGTTGCTCATTTAGGTCTAATGTGTGCCTGCATTGTTATACTGGTTGCATTATTTTATTTAAAGCCCTTGATATCTGTGCCAAGAAGCTCAACTGAAGGCCTGTCTGTGCCTGTGGGTGTGTGGTTGGTTTCAGAATGTGGGAGGAGGCACAGCTGTCATGCGTGTTCAGGCTACGGACCGGGACATTGGTTCGAATGGCATGCTGTCGTACTACATCACCCAGGGCAATGAGGACCTGACCTTCCGCATGGACAGGGTCACCGGGGAGGTCGTGACCCGGCCGTCACCCCCAGACCGGGAAAGGCAGCAGTTCTACCAGCTCTCCGTCACTGTAGAGGACGACGGCACCCCAGCACTGTCGGTGAGACACCAGACATTACACTAAATATACCAAATCCTTACACTATAATCCTTTATATGATATATGCTTCTGTTTGTATCACCCATGCTGGGGGAGGTAACGTTCGGCAGTATATATTTCTTTTCACAGTGCTGCAGCAGGGCCTTGTCTTTGACTGTGCCTTTACCCTGGTACACTGCAGTAAACTCTTAGAAGGATCAGCTTCCAATAGCAGTGTGGGAGGGGAGGGATGTTGGTTGGTTACTCATCTCCTGAGATGATGTTTTCCATTAATCTACAAACTGCAGTGGCCACTCTGTCCCACCCTGGCCCAGTGCTTATGATGCAGCTATCAGACCACATGCCTGCCTTGTCCTGACTCAGTTCTATTTTAGTTATCGTCACAGTGGCGGAGCTGAATAACTCCGCACTTTAGTGCTTTATTATCTCGCTGGTGTTCCTTTACCCAGGGTTAGCGAAATGAGGTTCATGTAAACGGTTTTTATTATTGATCATTAAAATAGAACTCAGTCCTTCATATCTGCCCATCATGTTAGCTTTTTTAAAATTAAATAAAAATCCAGTGGCGTGTTGGGCTCTTCAAACTGCAGCCAGCCTGGACTGACCCAGCACTTTCCTCTTCCTCTATTTCAATATACTGAGGTGTTGTGAAGTTAAGAAATTGATTAAACTAATTACTCAACCCCATTGACAAACACTTCTGGTTTCTCTTCTTTTTTTCTTGTTTTTTATAAAAAAAAAAAAATTATGATGTATTATTTTTCCTATGACTCACCACAGCCAGAACAAAATGTCTCAACCTTTTAGCAGGTGATACAGTAGATGATGACCTCTTTCCACTGCCTGTGTTGAGTTAAAGTAAACTTTGTATCATATATACATGTATTTGGCACACCATCTGATTCTCTCCCTCGACTGATCAAAGCTGCCTGGCGGTTAGCTAAAGCCACCTGCTGAACAGCTGTGCTGTCTGAATGAATATAATCAAGACAGGGAAACTATTTTTAATTTTGATCATTTGCATACTGGTGCCAGCAATCCCAGAGGCTATACCCTTGAGATGTATCATCAGTTCCTTACCAGTAAGGCTACAAGTAGTAACCTCCAGGTGGGAAGCAGTTCTAAAAACTAGCAGGGAGTCCCACTATTTCACACTTTTGAAATGGTGAATACCAGCATGTCGACACTCCAGTAGTGTAATACACTTGGATATCTATGTATTTATTTATGTATTTATTTATTTATTTATTTATTTGGCATCCTTAGTGCCAATCAAGACATGCCTGACCAACAAAGAGGTGCCAAGTGATCTTGAACCGCAATGCAGGCAGTGGCCCTACACTTGGCTGGGCAACACCCAATACCCCTCACATTGTTTTGCACTTTTGAAATGACAAATATATAGGACAGCACGGCGCTCTGCAAGCCTGGTGCAGTTTGAAGGAAACAGCATATACCTGTGCTCTAAAAAGTACCTGGCTTTGCCAGAAATCTTATTTCTTTACCACTGTTTCAGTAGGGGAATAAACAGCATATGGTTTTTGAATTTGGCCCTTGTGTATTTGTGGACTGTGGTTCCGTGGTTGAATTTACAGTTAAATCGTACGATTATGATTGATCCATTCAATGAAAGGGTAGTGTTATTGACAACTGCAATGATTTCTAACGTGTAGAGAGCCAGAAACTTTCCAAGGGGTTACTGGAGCAGTTTCTAAAAACCAGAGTTTGGTTCCTCATTGTGTGAGAGACTTGTATGACTCAAGTCTGTGTTTATTTACTTTTTTATTTATTAATCAGACTAGGAGTCATACAGCACAGATTTTCTGCTTGTTTTTCTATAGTGAAACTCTTTGCTACAGCTGTTTTTTTATTTAAAAACAATTAAGAGCTTGCCACGCACATACAGGGGTTTTGTTTCTTTGACATCTTTTCATTTTATCAGATTGATTTGAAAACATCTCTTCATAATGGAGGGGGAACAAAATAAGTCCAGTTTTGCAGATTTCCCTTTATAACAAAACGTTTCCCTAAAGCACACTAAACACCCATTGATACTGTAGATCAGAGATCAGGGATGATGCTTCAACTGCATTGAATTTGAAAAGTACTTCATGATTCCAAAGAAATCACATGATTCTGTGACCTTTCAAATCGCCTGCTGGCCCCACCCACTTCATGCTATGTTACTATGGACAAGGTACGGCAACTGGGATTCTGCAAGCACAGGCAAAGCCAGTTGGTTCAGGTTTCTGAACAAAATATTCAAATTCAATGATTCAAGTTCAGTATTGGAGCAAAATACCCTGGAACCACTCAGACATTTATAAGCTACTTCCCATTTAAATAAGTAAATGATGGTTGTAAATGGTGCCCCAGGGGGCCCCAGGGCTTGCTCAGCTTACCCGTGTTTGGGGGGGGTGGTGGTGTGAGGGTGTTCGTGGGTGATAGCGTAATGAATGAAAGGTGTCTTAATCTGTTTTGTTGATCATTTAGAAACCTTATATGGCCGGGCTGACAAAAACAGGAAACCACAAAATGGTGCATGTTCCGAGAAAGAGGAAGTTGCGTCACACACTATTCGCAAACTTCCTGTTTCATAATTACTGCTGGCTTTCTCTCCATGCGAGAGGTCACCGACTTCTGAAATGGAAAAGGGTAAGGTTCACCCAGCCTTTTGTTACACAAACTTGGGTCAGTCGACCAGAAGGGGAATAAAAAATGAGGTTGCGTGGGGGAGCAGTATCTTTTCAGCTTCATTTCACCTCCTGTTTTAATAAAAACACAGCACAGGATTAGGCCAGTTTTTTAGGAACAATTTCCTGAGCTATATCCACCAGGCCAGTTTATTAGAAACACACCTTATTATTTATTTATTTTGGAGGCAGGCATAAAAACATGGTAATTTTAAAAACAACATAACTTGATTTATTTTCTTTAACAGTATAGTTTTCCAAAAAAAAAAAAAAATGTAAACAGTAAACAATACATAATTTGACACATTGATGCACAGAAAGCTAAAGACATAACAGAGATAATGGAAGACACTTGTGCCACATGGCCTGCTCGAGCTGAGAACAGTTAAACTCTGGACAGTCTTACGACTGGAGAGACAAGAAACCGCTCTCAGCGCTGGTCATTTCTTTCAGTTCTGTCGGGACCTTGTCTTAGCAGCGTTTATTAACCTATGCTGCTGGAAATCACATTGGAACCTAGGTCCCAGACTGAGGTTGTGCACGGCAATTTTTTTTTTGTCCTGTTCTCATGTATACTCGATTGAGTTCCTTTTTGAATTGTATAATTTAATTTCGACAAATTGTTCAGGACTGAACAGGTTAAGTTTGATTATTTACCTTTGCTTCAACTGCACTAATAATTGTACCCTTTTCAGCTCCCAGTATTGATGCAAAAAAGGTAAAACTCAAACTAAGGGACTGGTCTGATCAACCTATTCTCAGAACAGATTTAGATAGGCAACATCAACCACATGTTTAATGTGACAAGGTGGTGATGCAATCAAGGGGGTACTCCAAAGTGCTATGAAATGCCAGGTTTCTTCCTGTGGGGTACGGGTTCATCAAACAAAACCCTAAGACAAGCTCGCAAACATTTTGGATGGTGCCTTAATTTCTTTAACTGAAAATTAAACATATGCTGAAAAGCCTTTCAAATATAACACACACGCACGCACGCACACACACACGTTATGGGCAGGAAATCAGCAGAGAAATGCTATGTACAAAAAGGTGCTAACGGTGGATACAGTAAATGAATTAGAAACAAGTATACACATTCGAAAAATGAATGTAACTTCATTTTCCAGTGAAAAACTAGGCAAGTCCCATACCAGACAGTATCCATTATAAAAGTTTTTTAGTATGCTTTACCATACCTACTGGGTTTTACAGTGCTTGCCTGTGCTTTACTTATGTTTTATTACACTTTGCTAGGCTTTTACTATGGGAAACTTTGATAAGGGGTGTACCAGGGACACCCTCGGTTTCATGCAATGCTTGGAAGATACACTGTGCACTTGGTGATTTATATTTGTATGTATTTACAGCCTCATCATAGGAACACATTGGATTATCAGATCTCTAACCATCTCACATCTTGCTAATGTACTGTGTCCTTTCTCACTTGGTGTTTTGGAAATTTGAGTCAGGTAGCCCTTTTTTAAGACTATTTTATATGAGGTTTGGCATCCTTGTGCTGACACCCTGATGTCTGATTCCTCCATGACTGTCTCCTCCCCGGGTAGATCTGAATCCATGTTCTTGTTGTTTATCTGTGGTGAGGCGCACCAGCGCGCTGTGCGTTGCATACAAGTTTCCCCTTGCAACTGGGTGCTTTGATAGTTTGGTCCCGTTTCTGTTATAATGTTGTGGGAGCGGCTTTATCCTGCACAACACAGGAACCGGTAAGCATGAAACTGTGAAAGCCTTGCATACGGCACCACACACAGGTCACGTCTGTCTTTAAAACTTAAAAACCATGAATGAAAGAACAGGTACAAATGTGGGGTTGATAAGCTGTATGTTTCGTTTGAAAATACAGCAAGAATCTGTGGCAGTTGTACAGCTTTTTTTTTCTTTTTTATTCTATACATTTATTAAATCGGGTGATTCCGGAATGGGTTCTGAAAAAAAAAAAAATATATACAAAACACAATGTTAGTTCTGCTCTCTTCGCTAACGTTCTCTCCAATCAGCTGCTAACTCACATCATGTGTACAACGAGACAGCACTTCCCAGTGGATACAATTCAAGAGCGACTCAAGGTTTCTATACTAGAAAATACGCTGGTAGTCTAGTTATAGCTAGTTGGTCATCAACATTTTTGAGGTCCTGTTTTCTAAAAAAATTTAAATCAGTCTTTCAGTGACAGATTTGCAGTGCTGGAAATGGGAGCCTTTGTGACGTCCCTATATATCAGCAGTGGGAAGTGTTCTCTACAGCATATTATAGGTAGACATATTTGGAATCCTAATGAAAGCCAATGGCCAAGAGATTCCACGTCATATAATATAATATAATATAATACAGATAACCATGCTTCTGATAACCTTGTGTCTGATGTAACTTACATTATATCGAAAACAAAATTCAGTATCAAGTCAGTGGTGTGAAAAACAAAGAAACATCAAGTCATACCACTGTGATCTACAGTTAATCATCAGTAAAAGCACCAGGGCAAATGGATAAAGCACTGTACTCTCCCACTCTTTGTTTTTGTGTTAAACGCATGGAACTACCACGTACCTTCTACGGCGTGGTGATAGTCATGTGCAGGACAGACTTGGAACGGTTGGATATAAGTGACAGAGACAGACAGAGAAGTACATTGCAGTGTGCGCCACTTGAAAACCTATCCACAGCTGTTACTGCATGAAGTGTAGCTAACTCAGGGCCTCTGTTACAGTGCAGTCACACGCATGTCGTTTCATAACAAGGGCCTCCAGCCAAAAACAAGCCATCCTTCAAAACAGGTAGGTACAATGTTCAAGTGCAAAAATATTTGACTGTATAAAACCAGCAAGAAGGTATTGAAAACTAAAACTCAACTCCTCCTACGTCACCCTTGTAATACCAGTACAATTTTTGGTTACATTTCAAAATAGTGGCTGCTATTCCTGTGTTGTTCCACATGAACTCAGCAGGCTCCCTACCCCAGGGTGCAGACAGTGTGCGTGTCTGAGCTGCGGGGTTACCTTGTGAAGGGAAGAAGCAGTCCCCGAGTGCCGACGGGGAGAGTGGGGTGCCGGGCTCGGACAGTAGGTGGCGCCCTGTCTCTGACGACTGCCTCGTCATTATCTGAGTGGCGCTGCGGGTCTTCACACTGGGGGGCGGCGCGTCGTCAAAAACGGGGTTCTCGTGACCCAGGGCCTCACTGCATAAGGGCGCACACGGGTCAGCACCAGATGATAAAGAATACCAATGACAGCAATAATGATATTATTATTATTATTATTATTATTATTATTATTATTATTATTATTATTATTATTAATTGTATGATATTATATAGGATAATTGCTACTATTGAAATTACTACCTACTACTAAATAACAAATAATAATAATAGTAATAATAATGAAAATCATTATTTGTTGTAAATAAAGGATCTATTGTCATTATAAAGAACATGCATCTAACAATTAAAATGACATGACTGTAATTATAACTCCAATAAGTGTAATGCTAATAAAAAGGAGAGAAAGAGAAGTGGAAGGGGAAAGAAAAGGGAGGAGAGAGTGAGTGTGATAGTGTGAAAGTCTGGGCTCTCACCTGTCCATCCTCACAAGCTCATGGGCTCCTGCAATCAAACACAGAAGCACACACACACTTGTTGAATTATTTTGAATGTCTTCGTCCCCAGTTATTATTATTTTTTTTATTTTAATGAAAACGTTCTTATTCAAGCGGTTTCCACACCAGGGGGAGAATCCCCCTTGTACTGAGTAAGCATATGCAGATTTGTGTCTGTGTGGGGAGGCGGGGGATTCTCTTTAAAGCGCTCTTTCATTAGCTGACAAAGGCTTTCTCACATAGTTCTCTGTAAATCTGCATTTCACAGTAGTTTCCTGGTACATTGAAACTGGTCTGCCAGGAACCCTTAAAGGGTTGGTTTAATGGTTCTGGCACTGTTCTAAACTAGCTTTGGCACAGCACTAGCGAGGCTGCTAACTGCGTGTAAGACCAAGGTTTCACAGCCTCGGTTAGCGGTCCGTTAGAGCAGTGCTTTTCAACCTGTGGAACACGTAGCAGCACTAGTACGTGACAGGCTTGCTACTCCTACATGGTCACATTTGTCTTTATGACAAAGTGATTTCCAAACCACAGTACTGTTATTTTTTTGCTGTTTGTCTCGTAAACTGTTGCAATCCTGCGTGCCACTTCTCCGTTTCTCATTGAAGTGAGAAGTGAAACGTGTTGACAGGGTTTCTATAGTGACGGGGGGGGGGTTGACGTGACTTTACAATGACTTTACACAGAATAGTAAAGCACAGGACAGCACAATGAATGCATCATCACAAGGAATGCATCACCAGATAATACTGGTATTTCACGCTTTTTTCAAGTCTCTTTTAAGCATGCAAGTGTGGGTGAAATCAACGTTAGGGTTGGCTCAATTCTTGTTTTTCCATTCCAATTCCTTTTTTAAATCAATTCCCATTTCCAGTTATTTCAAAGGAATTGGACTATATTTTAGAAACATAATAATTGTTGTGACTCTTCAGGTGCTTTCATTTGAAGCCAATTCAGTTTACTAACAGTGACTTCAATTGAAGTCATGTGTTGCCACTGTGAGAAGCTCATTTGAACAGAACACTGCTAATTGCAATTGTGATCAGTGGTTTGTTGGACTTCATTAAACGGAAAATGGAAATGGAACTGGAATTGAAAAATGAATTGACCCCAGTCCTGATCCACATTGCTAATTAGAGAGAACGGTCCAGGTTAAAGACAGTCTGCCTTGCCCTTTCGTTCTGTTCAGACACTTCCCTTTAATAACTCTCTCGAAGGTCACAGCAGTCAGTTTGGTTTGCCTTTGTACTGCTGGGAGTGGGAGAGAGAGTGGGAGGAGGGGGTCCGTGATCACTTTGTTGTTGTTTTATTATACTTTGTACATAAAATAATATACAGCGCTAACAAGATATGTTATCATAAATAGAAAAAAAAATTCTAATATTGAAAACAGTTCATTAGACAAGGGCCCTTAAGCACTAAAAATACAGAACATGTACAATTTACTGTCCACATGCCTGCCTAAACGTGAATGAAACTAATCTGAATTACAGAAATATGGAGGGAGAACTGTACTACAGTAACCATCACCAACAGTGTAATATCTCCTATTATAGATCAGTAGAGACCGGTTGTTTGATAGATCAGTAGAGACAGTACTCACGTCTGTTAGACAGAATGCTCTGCCTCTGCTTGTACACCAGCAGGAGGATGACAGGCAGGGACAGGACTCCCAAGATGCTCCCTGCTGTCGCTAAGCCCAGCGCTGTCGAGGCTGGGGTGGGATACACACACACACACACACACACAAGATACCTGTTAGTCAGGGAATTTAAAAAAGAGAGGCTTTAAAAATAAATGCAGCTTAAGTATATTTGATTGCAAGTCATAATGGGTTTGATAGGGTTAAACTCAGGAGCTATTAAAGAATGTTTTTACAATGTGAACTCTCTGCTTTCTGAAATTGTACAGTGAACACAAGTCAAAGCAATGGAGGGATGTATCAAACAGACAGCCTAGCAAATTACATTCCGCTATACACACATACACTGTTTGGGATGCGAAGGGTTAAAACACCCAAATGTTTGCTGTAATTCTGGGTGTAGTTTTTCTTTCCATTGTTTGATCAAGGAAAGTAGGAGAATGAAGCTGAAAGAACTCATCCTGTACACTCCTTAACTTTCCACCCTGTCCTTCTCACCCCCTACCCTCTCACTTTACTCCTCCCCTACCCTCCCTCTCACTTTACTCCTCCCCTACCTAGCCTATTTCTCTGCTTACCCTCTCTTCCTATGCTATTGTATCCACCCACACATCCTCCCTCTCGCACTGCCTCAGTACCCCTCTCACCCCCTACCCACTCTCTCGCTCTCTCCACCCCGCACACATTCATGACCATGCCCCAGCAAGCCATGACACCATGACTCACACCAGAAACCTTTTAATAAACACAGCTTCAGCCCTGGAAAAAGGAAGAACCAGAACGCCTCCTGTGTGTGTGCGTGCGTGCGTGCGTGCGTGTGTGTTCTGCATCTTCTAAATCTAAGTTGCTAATTGGAAGTCAAGGACAGAAGAAACCTAGAGTACGTGCACTGAGAGAAAGGGGGGGGGGGGGGGGGGGTCTATGAAATTAAAAAATAGAGCCTCCCGATTCTCAGTGACTACAGAAAGGGCTCGATTCTCAAAGCCATTCACTCCACATTGTCTGAATGGAAAAAATACTGTTACACTTTTAAAACAAATAAGAAACAACTTACAAGACTACTTCTTCCAAGTTCCCAGGTTAAAAGTCTGAGTCGTTTATATATCTGGCTTCCTAACTTTATTGGGTGTGTTTCTCCTCTCAAAAATAAATATGCTAATGACAATTTGCTGTAAATGGCTTGGAGAATTTAGCCCAGAATATTATAAAGGAAAAAGCGCACATTTTTAAATAAAGTAATGCAAAATCTATAAAATCAATAGAATCTCACGCTCGTACCTTCATTGCTGTCCTCGGGAGTGTGAGGGGCAGCATGGGAGATGCACCTCTGATTGGAGCTGCTGCCGTCTGTCACATAGCAAATTGAAAGAGGGAGAAAGAGTGAAAGTGAAAGACAGGTCAGCATCACAAGTCACATTGCTACATAAGATACACTACATTGCAAAACTAACATTCGCTTTTATGAAAGGACAGGTCTGTCGGACAGTACTTGAATGAAGCAGTGTCTGGGCCATGGGTCTATTTTAATGCTCTAATCACAGCCAATGCAGTACAGAGGTGAAAATGTCAGTCCCTGTTTCTCTAGGTTTATGCATTCAGCAAGTGGCAGCTGACTGTCTATTTGACTCGGTTTCCTCAAGGGTCTGCAATGCAATCCTACAGCCATAAAAACGTCTCCTGCATCACATTCCTCACATTTTAATCTCAGAGAGAAGGTGTGAACTTCTTGCACGGAAAACTAGCGCTCTTCCAGATTAAGAGCACCAAGAGAGTAACACACCCTAAATTCCTTTTGCTGTCCCTCGCTCAGCACTTACTCTTGGTGATGTTGAGCTCTATGTAGGCGAGCTCGCTGCTCAGCATGTGGAGTTTGTTGTGCTCCGTGTTGATATCGTACACATAGCAGCAGTAGCCGCCCTGGTCTGCCGCGGTGAGGTTGGTGAGGGTCACCCAGAAGGTGCCCTTGTGGTCTGAGGACTGGAACACCCCAGTGTGGCTGCCATTGTTCTTCACGTGGTGCAGGTGAACCTTCTCCCTGCACTGGGGGCTCCTTCCTGCGCTGAAGAACCAGTTCCTCATCATTTTGTCATGGATGTCAGCCAGGTGGCCATGAAAGGAGCATTTCAGAGTGACGTTGGCACCCTCGGGGCAGCTGAAGGAGACATAAGGAGCCGTGACCTTCACAGACCCCACATGACCTGTAGGGACCACATGGAAGCGACATTCAGGTCTGAATCAGTTAAACACAGGGCAGGGATCACAGGGAGACGACAGTCAGGTCTGAATCAGTTAAACGCGGTGCAGGGATCACAGGGGGGCGACAGTCAGGTCTGAATCAGTTAAACACGGTGCAGGGATCACGGAGACGATGGTCAGGTCTGAATCAGTTAAACACTAAGCAGGGATCACTGGGAGGTGACAGTCAGGTCTGAATCAGTTAAACACGGTACAGGGATCACAGGGAGACAACAGTCAGGTCTGAATCAGTTAAACACGGTGCAGGGATCACAGGGAGGCGACAGTCAGGTCTGAATCAGTTAAACACGGTGCAGGGATCACAGGGAGGCGACAGTCAGGTCTGAATCAGTTAAACACGATGCAGGGATCGCAGGGAGGTGACAGTCAGGTCTGAATCAGTTAAACACGGTGCAGGGATCACAGGGAGGCGACAGTCAGGTCTGAATCAGTTAAACACGGTGCAGGGATCACAGGAAGGCGACAGTCAGGTCTGAATCAGTTAAACACGATGCAGGGATCGCAGGGAGGTGACAGTCAGGTCTGAATCAGTTAAACACGGTGCACGGATCACAGGGAGGCGACAGTCAGGTCTGAATCAGCTAAACACAGTGCAGGGATCACAGGGAGGCAACAGTCAGGTCTAAATCAGTTAAACGCGGACACAACACCCAAATAGAAACAGGTCTACTAATTTTGTATGGACCTGTTTGGACTGTATCTGCACCCTGAACACGAGAACAATTCTGTTCTAATTGCTGGGCCTTAAAATCACCGCCCTACAATTTCTAAGCCTCACTTCTCAGATTTCAATCCACTGTTTTATTTATATATATATATATATATATATATATATATATATATATATATATATATATATATATATATATATATATATATATTTATAACCAATATCTAGTTTTAACCAATTTCTAGAGTCTAGACAATAATTCACTGACCTTCGTTTTGTTTTGAAACTGTTTATACCAATATGGTTCTCTCTCTCTCTCTCTCTCTCTCTCTCTCTCTCTCTCTCTCTCTCTAGATAATTGTCATTTGATTATCAGATATTCACACCCTTGTTTCAAGTGTTGTTATGTGTGATAAACATGGCCTTGAAGGTCTTAAATCTCTCTGAATGGACTTGGCGTGGGTGAAGTGGTGATCCAGCACATTTGTTATGTATGTCAAGTAGGCAAACTATTTGTGTGGAATGTAACTGGCAGTCAAATTATTTTAGTCCAGCTGGTTTGCATCCCAGGACATAGGGTCTAAGCAAAGTCTAAGCAGTCACAGATGTGTTCATAAAAAAACACAGAAACAAAGATGAATGGTTATTAATCATAAGTTACAATTTGTGTGAACAGGAAAGGGAAAGCAATACTGATTTTGCAGATACTAGCAGCAGGAAAAAAAAAAACACAATACAATACACATATATACAGCTCAATAACAATATATCCAATAAAAGCCTCCTAATACAATAAAAATGGCTTTAATATTCTGAATTGTAATGGTGCAAAACCAGCCAAGAGCAACTCAATTACAGGATGGAGCAGTTCACTTATTTTTTTTACGTGGTTTCCTGCTAGTGTTTTTTTAGTTTTTTTGTTTAAATGTTTGTACCTTCTCTGACAATTCGCCTTTGCTTCAAACCATCGCACTATATCTCAGGAAACACCTGACTGAGGTATCCTGGACCTGCAGCACCTCTCGGATGTTGCAGTGCTTTTTCAGATTTGACAGCTGCACTGTTTATCAGTACGCTTGTCGTTGTTCTCTTTGCTGGGACAGGGCCAGGTGTATTTGGAGCAGAGTTTGCAGTTCTCTTCGACGCTGCTGCATGCAGACAGGCAGGTGTGAACTCACAACGGAAAAGAAGATACACTTCCTGTGTACCACCACCCCCCCTCTGCCAGTGCACGGCTCTTTCTACTTTCTTTTAGCTGTTTATATTAGGTCAGTGCACCTTGTCAGCTGCGCAAGGTGCAGAGGTGTGAAAGAGGCAGAACCTGATTGAGTGATGTGGCTGCCTCACTGCTAAGGCCAAATATTCATCACTTTTAACACCAGACAAGCGGGGACATGTATCAAGCTTTTGCGATGGTATTAAAGCCATAGTGCAGAGTTTACGCCAGCCTTAAAATTGGCATCTATCATGACACTTCTGGCAAGTTAAGGCCGTGTTATCAATGCCAAAATGCGCTCCACCATTCAATGCGCTTTGCCATTAGCCATGCATTGTAAGGCATGTCAAGCCTTTAATTATATGCATGGGCAAATTGTAGGTGTGGCTCATTTGTAAATGAAGTCTGCGGTAGTAAAAGGAGATTAATGAAGTGCCAGAACAGCAGCGCCGACCCTAACATTGTCTAAAATGTGGTGTTATTGTAACCTGTTCACTATTGAAGCACTATTTAAAAATGTAACAAACTTCTGCAGAAAACAAGACGTTTAAAATGGTCTGTGTTGGTTTAAAAAAAAAAGCAACAGACAAAATAGATTTTTCTTAAAAACAACCTTGAATGACAAATTCAGAAATATTTTTTGAACCTTTAAAACTTATGTTGACACATCAATTAAAATGAGCGTGTATAAATGAGCCTATTTTTATGCCTCCTAATCCCCAAATATTGTAGCGCTACAATATTAAATACGGGATAAACGTTAACTACAAACCTGAAATGGCAAAACCGAAGCTTTTGTGTTTTTCTTTATAAACACTGTACATTTCTAGTAGTATATAGAAATGGCATTGTACAGTATGAGGAATTCACCAATCATGAAGCCGGTAGGCAGTCAAACACACAATTTTCGTGAAAATCGTGATATCGTGAATTTTCAGAGGCATTTCTTACGATGGAGAGTGCAGACTCTTAACCTTCCTGAACAACCCAGGAACAGAGGGAGAGTACTGAGAAGAAGGGAGACTATTTAGGGTCTGCATTACCCTTTCTGTTCCCCCCGAGGATGATATTACAGCTCGATACCGGCTATTTCATTATGTACAATTGTTTGCATTGGTCATATAATAAACTTGGTTCATTATATCATTTTCATTATGTATATTTGGTTTTATCTATCGTATAATAACATAATAGAAAGTCAAGACGCTTAATCAACACGGGTCATTTTTGTTCAATGGAGGTAGCCCATTTGGAGGGGAGGCGCTATTTTTCAGATTAGTCTGTTAATCTGGGTTTCAGAACACCGGTGCAGCAGAATTTTCACATTTAAATGTGGCACTTTACTCCGTGCCTCATTAATTACATTCGGGATGGGGTCAAATTTGTGCCGCGGCACGGCGCTACTTTACGCTCCACTAATTTAGGGCTGCGTCAGTTGATCTTGATACATGCCCCCCATGATGCTGCTTGACAGAAAGAGCTTCTCACTACAGCAGGGTGAGAAATACTGACTCCCACTGCAGTGCAGTTTGATCCGTACCAGATTTTACACTAGTTTGCATCAGCTTTAAATACAGTGGACTATATATATTTTTTGATGGTTAGTGTTCGTATTGTCAGGGTCTCAATCAGGCTTAAATTGTTTGAAGTTAAATCTTTGTAAATGTTTCACTTTTTGTGCTGCGTTTTAAAACTCATCGTAGCCATGGAGACAGAGACCCCTACTCGTTAGACACCAGACGAGTTCAGTTGGAGGCTTCCCAGACTGCATCAGCAGCTACCCAGCCAGTAGAAAAAGTCTCCTATTCAATGGACTGGATTCTTTTTTTTTCCAAAGGAATACTGTGACTTGTCATAGTCCAGTTAAAAATAGTAGAAAAGGAAATTCTCCAGCTTGTTACTGTTGAATGAGGTACAGCATGAAGTCATTATTGAATTCCTCGGCCAAAAAAAAAAAAAGTCAGGGACCTAATTGTTTCAGTGGGCGATTTCTGAGTGCTGTATTAACTGGCTGCTGAAAGACGTATATTTCCTGAGAGTCCTGAATTGGCCCTGGGGAAGAGAGATAGATCTGGACTCTAGCATGAAAAAGCTAGTGTTATCTTGGAAGGAGATCTGGCAGCTGAAGAGAGGGGGCGGCGTCCTGTCCAGCACTGAGAAAACAACTCGATGAGCGTGTTTCCTCTCTCACCGCCTTCATCTCTCTATCACTTCCAAAACTGGGGCACGCAGCTTGGCTCGGGTGACAGTGTCTTCTTTTTGCGGTTAAGTGTTTAATATTCAAATTTCAGAGGCATTTACATTACAGAGCGCAGCTTAGCAAGTTTCCCTTCACCATACACTCTTATCTAAAAGTTTCCTTTACACTGGTCCTAAATCACAAGGCTTTTGTGTAACAGGACTGGACCGATTTGGTTTGCACAGTAACATTTTCAATTAGACCCGACAGCTTAAGGGTTTCCGTTTAGACATAAGAACTGGGGCATGCCTGAGTTCTCTGGTCTACACTGATGTGTGCGAGAGCTGATCCAGGATCCAGTTCTTGTAGGGACTGAACTCTTTGCTACCCTTGTAGCGAAGCGGTTAGCACACTCGCCAGCAGAGACTTGTAAATCTTTTTGTTACTTGAGATGCAGAGTTGTGGAGTTTAGGGACTGGTATAACAAAATGTCCATACTGGTGTAAATACTTACAGTGGTTTTGAAACAGGTGGTCCCAACTGACATGGGGATGACCAGAGGATCCTCCGAAAATGCTGAAAACTTCGCTCTTCACTCAAAAATATAAAATATTCTTAGAGGTGTTCTGTAATTGTTTGAACGGTGATGTACCACACTGGTTAATATTTACTTTGCGTTCAGTGAAGACCTTCTTCCTCCTCTGGGTATCTGTTAAGTGTACATCCTGTACACTAGCTAAATGGTTATGAAACACTTCAGAACAGAGGTTAAAAAAAAAAAAAAAAAAAAAAAACTTTGGTTTGTCCCTATAATAGCACTCCTGAACACGTCACAAACAAGGGACAGTGGATTCAGACCTGAAGGCACAGAGAACTCTAGACTTGCCTATCTTAAGATTGCTGAGCTGATGTTTGCTAATGTCCAATCTGCAACCACAAACAGCCTTATGTCATCAGACTGTTGAACGTGAAACTATGAAACTCCTTGTTGAGACATCCAGATCTCCGTAGATCTATCCATCTGCTTAAATAGCTTTAAATAAATAAACACATAAATAAATGCTGTGGTGAAGCATTGCAGTGTTGCATGTTTACACAGGAGCCTCACAATGGGGAAGTACTGCTGTCTGATCAGACATTCTGTCCCTTCCAACAGCAGAACTGGGAAGTCTTGCAATAAAGGCAGGAGGGGGAGCGTGTTGTGCAAACAGTACAGAATCAAAACCTCATTTCAAAACCACTGTTGCTGAAATACTCTGGGTCCACATGCCCTGTTCTGCCTTTTTGTATTGTGCAGCTCTGAGATGCTTCAGAGACGGGAGGACTAGCAAAGTTCTTTGACAAACATCTGAAATGATTTTGATCCAAGGCTTCAAGGAATTGTACTGGTCTCTGAGTATTTCTGCATATCTCACGATTGAGTGCGTCAGGATGCATACAGACATCTTATAAGAGTCAGACATTGCTGAGTGACAGTGTTGCACTCATGTAGTTCCACACTGTGGTTTCCAAACCTCACTCAGCTATCTCAATGTACTGCTACTATTTACTGCAGATATAGTAAATACTTCATTGACAAATATTAAAAGTGTTGATCTTAAGAACTGTCACCAATTCAGGGTAAATTTTTGTGTGTCCTCTTTGGAGAGCTCCCAGATGACTTGTCATAAAACGTACAAACTTCTTTAATATTTTTAGACACTAAGGTGCCGATGTAAAGCTACATGCAAAGTGATTTGCGGCTGCAAAACCCCCATATTGCTGCCAAAAACAGTGTTTAGCTGGTGTTAAGTGGGACTTTAGTGGTTACTAAGAATGTGGCATATGTAAATGTTTTTCACCTGGCGTTTTGCACCCGCTATCAAATTAGCACTTTGCCATCATTAATCAATTTAAATGTATTCAAATGAAGAAAAGAGCATGCAGTTGGGCGGGGATCTGAAACACTAAGCAGGCACAAACATTATAATGAGATGTAAGGTTTTTGCCTTCCACTTGGGCAATTGCTGACCCTCCAAAAACGTTGCACCTCCTCTGACAAGCAATTAAGAGTTGTATAAAACAACACACCTTCAGAGACCTGTCATTGGCCTCAGAGTGGCTGCTGTGGTAATCTTCCTGATGCTGCCATGCTTGACTCATGTTGACATGCAGGAAACCCACCAGAGGAGAAGTTCAAGACGGAGAAGACCCTGCTTATTCAAACCCAGGGTCGCTAGGTTTGGGATGGATTGTCCTCTCCTCTTGAATCCCCAGTGATGTCAGCTGTGATGTGGATGTGCTCCACAAATCTCCTACAGCGCCTACTGCTTGCTCTCTCTACTCCCAACATCTCACTGGACAGTGTGTTATGATTTCGGTGCAATTTTACAGGATCTCCCGATCGACTTCAGTCGGCCAGGAAAGTTTAAACATGTTTAATATTTTGCAATGCAAAACGCATCGGCTAGTGTGTTATACCCACTCGCAAGTCTCAAAAAACGATGCCAGTTAATTTAGCGGTTCCAAACTGCAGTAAACCTGTACAGTACATTTAGGACCTAGGTGTGATCTGTCTTGCTGAATGATCATGAGCAGAACACGGCACAAACGGGGCTCCTTAATTTTTAACAGGAGTCTGATCTACAGGTTCATTTACCACTGACAACAAATCAATGATTTCCTTCAGCACTAAACCATCTATTCTAGAAAACCAATTAATTGCAAGACAAATATTTAACAAGCATCTGGATTTATATTGGTTTCTGTTCGCATTGTAAAAAAAACAAAACAAACACAAAAAAACTAATTAAAAAGCTATGAATTATCAATCTGTTGACAGTCTTTTACATTGTTTTGTCAGTATCATTTGACATAAATGCCAAGAACCCCGTACATTGAAAACTATGATATACATATAGTTCTCAATGTACTAGATAGCTTTTTTAGTCGGTGTTTTTTGTTTTGTTTTTAGCATATTGCAGAAGTCATGTCCAACAATCAACCATTAATCCAACTGTGACTAAAAGTAAACGACAAAGTAAAAATATTAACATATGACGCGCATCAGTATTTATCCAGGCAGAGTCGGTCGTGCAGAGATGTTTTTGCTTACAAAAGCAGCATCAAAGTTATTTTACTTTTTGGCTTGGTTACAACAAATTCCAATACCAGTTCAAGAATAATAAATAAATGTAAACGAAACTGAAATTCAAACTTTTTTTTTTTTTTTTCACGTTTAGATGTTGTAACATCTTCGTGTTATTAAAAAAACACACACGGCGTCGTCAACAATATTATTGTGAGTCATCGCCTTGTTTTTAAATCGACAAAAAAACTATTATTAAATAGAATAAAGCAGCCGCCCAGAAAAGGACGGTGTTTATGCAATGCTTACCTGATACCGCTGTTGACACATTTATGCAGACGCAGATAAGTAGCAACCCACGGAATGTCAAAATAGTAGGTTTTTTAGTTTCTAAATCCATGTCTATACGACCCGGCTTGTCTAAGCTTATTCTGATGTTTAAATCTCAGAAATGTTTCGTGTATTAGAAAATATATAAATAATAACAAAAGCAGACGAAAACTGCGTCTCCACCAAACCGATCGAAACAGGAAATTTGCCAAGGTTTGCAGCTTGTATTTGCATAGTCAAAGATACTGTACTGCGACCTTCTTTCTGACCATAAAAGGGCTCTCCAGTTCTTCGGTTAACCACTGGGGGGGCGTGTTGTGTAATTTTTTTTAACGCAATATATATAAACGTAGAATACATCTCATTAAATTCTACACGGCAAACTTACTTTTTCCATTAGAACCGCTGAGACGAACTTTTAAATTTGTGTCCTCCACCTCCTTGTTTGTCTTCTGTCATTATCATTAATATTAATAGTTATTTGTAAATGTACAGTATATTGCTTTCATGACTTTAAACACACAGTAAAACCGTAGAGAAGGATGGACAGAAGCGTCTTTTTAAATGTAGGCCTCAAGTACACTACCATGTTCCCAAAAGTCATACACACTCATGTACAGTGTAGTAGAATAGCTTTCTTCTATTAAAGACTGCAGTGTTTTTTTTTGTTTTGTTTGTTTTTTTGGCTGAAGAATGTGCCTACACCAGTGCTAGGATTAATTAAATAAATCAGATTGTACAAAAAAAAAAAAAAGCGAGATAAAGATGGTGCACTTGCAAACGCCTTATCTTTTTAAGGTGGTTTCTCTCAACTCTTCTTTATTAAAAGTAACCCCTGTAGGTACACAATGAATTGCGCAGTTGTTTAAACGGATTCTTCTCTGAATACATTTGTGAGTGACTCACAAGGAAACTGACCATTTGGATAACCAACCTGTCATTAAAGTCAGAATTGTTTTATGTCCCAAGGGTTAAGAGGGGTGCAAACATAACAGCTAGGCAAGGAACGAAAACCCTAATAAGAATGTGTTTATTTTTGGAGAGACTCTTGGATTGGAAGTCACTCTTATGTCTAAATTCTGGGTGAGAGACCCTTGTTTTGAGGCACCACTGTCTTTTCAAATGAATCCTGTAAATCGTTTTACCTGCCTTGAAAGGGAAGCTGTAATAGAAAGTCCTCTATCTTCATGGGATGCTGTCTGCATGCTGGCTGCTGTGTTTGGGAAGGGGGGTGTGGAGATGGGGGGGAGGGGGAAAGAGGGTAAAGTGTCACGTGGCTGTAATGACTAAAACAAGATTACTTGCATTTGTTTTGTTTTTTATTTTTTAATTTAAAATCACAACACTCGGGCTGATTATTTACACGCTATTTAAGGAGGTTGGACGCCGTAATCCAAAACATACGGTTTGTAATGGTCCCAGTATCTCCTCTTAAAGGAGTGCTAGCCAGGGTTTTTTCCAACTGATTGTTGATTTTTCTAACCTTCGGAACCTTTATCAAACTGAGGTCCTGATTTCCCCTCGCCTCTGCCCAGGCCACCACCATGGTTTTCGTGACCATCCTGGATGAGAATGACAATGCCCCAGTCTTCATGCAGCTGGTCTACGAAGCCACGTTCCGAGAGGGTGCTGCCACGGCCGGGTCTGTCATACTAACGGTCAGCGCCACGGACCGAGACCAGGGGCTCAACGGGACCGTCCTGTATCACATACCGGAAGGGAACGTGGACAGCACCTTCTACATCAACAGAACCACGGTGAGCCAGTGAACCCACCGCTCTTTAAATACCTCCTGATTCAATAAATTCAGTAGCCAAACAGTATACTAGAACAAGATATAACTAAAAGAAAAATAAAACTGGTCTAAATCAATAAATAAATAAAACATTATAAAAGCTGAATGATAAAAAATATCCTTCATTTAATTCAAATATAGATTTTTTTGTTTTCAAGTTGGAATATAAATAGGCTGCATTCACAAAGCATGCTAAGAAAGCATTTCGTAGATTCAATATAAATATATATATATATATATATAATTTTATATATATATATATATATATATATATATATATATATATATATATATATATGAGACCCCCACAGTATCAAGATGATGTCATAGTTCTACTAGCTTCTCAAATTTCTCAGAGACACAAAGAGAAACAGAGACAGTTTAAGTTTAAACTTAAGTTTACAAATGATCCGAACTATTGGTTTCTATAAGTCAAAGATAATGTAGTAAATATATATATATATATATATATATATATATATATACCTATATATATATATATATATATATATATATATATATATATATATGTGTGTGTGTGTGTGTGAGTACTAAATAAAATGCCTGTACTCTGCACTTCGAATGAATGCCTCTCTTTGTCTGCAGGGAACCGTGGTCACACTGAAAGAGCTGGACTACGAGATCAGCCACGGACGCTACACTCTCATCATCACCGCCACTGACCAGTGTCCGAACCCCTCACAGAGACTGCAGTCCAGCGCCACTGTATGTACATGTGTGCTAGTGTAAAACAATCCTAACCCCCCCACCAACGTTATACCACCACCCCTTCTGTCAGCCATCTGCCAGTGCACCTTGCCAAAAATGTACATTAGTGCAATTTAAAGGTTATTGTTATTTTAAATGTCCCTCGATATGCTGCTGCTGCTACTGTTTGGTGTACAGCACAAAGCGGCGTGATTGTTTTGGCAGAATAATACACCATTTCGACTGCTGTAGTGCAGTTTTATAGTTTTACTGTGTCCTGAGTGCTAAACTTTCCTGAGGGTTCTCTGATTGCTCTCGTTGAAATGTTATCCGAAGTGCGCTGTGATGCTCGTCCATGTCTCTTCTCAGGTGCTGGTCAACGTGATCGACGTCAATGACGTGACGCCAACCTTCCTGCGCTCCTTCGAGGGGCCCTTCGACATCACTGAGGGCCAGCCAGGACCCCGAGTGTGGACACTGCGAGCTCAGGACGAAGACTCGGGGCCCAACGGGCAGGTGGAGTACAGCATCATCTCCGGAGACCCCCAGAGTGAGTCTTACAAACTCTTCATTTCCTATGAACTTCATTAATAGCAACGGTCAGGGTTCAGAATATACTACACTGTGTGTGTGCGAATGAAGAAAACAGATACACAAACTGAATGCTGTGCAAAGAAATGATTGGTGTACACCCCTATAAAAATCTAAGCAATGCTGTGTGGTTGTTTCCTCCCCAGACGAGTTTGTGATCTCCCCGGTGGAGGGAGAGCTGCGTGTGCGCAGGGACGCAGAGCTGGACCGCGAGAACATTGCCTTCTACAACATCACGGTGCAGGCAAAGGACCTGGGCGTGCCCCCACGCAGCAGCACGGTACTGTCTGCTGTACTACTGATAAGGGGGTCTGTGAATCACCCGATCTGGATAAATAGAGCTATGTATTAGAATCCGCCAGGGTTTAGATCATTTAAGTAGAACCCGATAGCTATAGCTTGCCATTGGTTTCACCTCATACACTCAAAGTTCCCTTATTTAATTCAGTCCTTTTCTGTCTAAACTGTGGTTTCCCTCAGCTGCTGCAGAAGTGGTACAACTGCATGGTTACCAATGTATAGGGACATTCCCTGGATAAACAAAGTCCAGTATTATTGTAGTCAATTTTTGAAACAGTTTAAATAAATGTCACGTATCCAAACTGACCTATAATCCGAACCATGCTGTCCTAATTAAATTCTGTCTGACAACAGCTGAACTTCAGTGTTGTAATTCTGTCATGAGAGTATAATCCACATAGGTCTGGATTCTCAATTTACTGCAAATTGTCATTAGTGCAATTTTTGTCTGAAAAGAAAAAAAACCCTATTTACATGTCTATAACTGATTAATAAACAAATTTAGACTACTCACCAGCCGTGAAATTAAATGACTTTGTAGGGTGCGTTTTTGTTATCTGAAAAAAAAACATGGAAATGACGATTTGGAGTAATCAGCTCTGAGAATCTGGCTCTTCCAGTCGTCTCAGCCTGTTGGATTTTAAAGGATTGTTGTTTAATTTGTGATTAAATAGAAGTATGAAAAACATAAAAAAGATTAGACCATGTATTCTGATACACATTGTGACCAGTGACTCTGAACACATCACTAATCTGTGCAGAGTCAGATCCCAATGATTCAGATCAGACAGAATCTACTGTCCGTCACATTATTTTATTAGAGACAGTCTTTCTCTATCGACTTCGTTGTTTCGCACAAAAGCATGCCAATTAGCCGACGTGACCTTCATAGATGACGTTGAGGGAAAAAAACATAATAATTGTAATTCGATGTCATGGTTCCTCACCATAAATTTACATATGGTTTCTGCAGAGCTGCATTTTCCACTTCTGCTATTTTGGGTTAGAATGTTTTGTTTTTGACATTATTAGCTGAAACATTTAAACCTCTGTTTCCAAGCTTTGCAGTGTCTCCTAGCACCTGCTCTCTAAGTGCTGAACAGATTGCCATGGAAATTGCCTGCAGTCATGGCAAATTCGTTTTTAACTGATGAGTAATTATCTGCAGTTAACTGCGAATGTTTGAGAGGAAATTGTTAACACTGATGATGAAGGCATCAGGCGAAATGTCTGGTTGAATTAATTCTTCAATGCCAGGTCCACTGTGTGTCGGGCAGCAAATATCAATGAAAAGTTTACTCTCAGACAACTGTGTTAGTGTTGTTTTTTTTGTTTATGTTGGCAGACAGTTTTCATTAGTTGCCGCAATGGATTGGAGACCTGAGAAATCTGGCAATTTTCGGTTTAAATTTCAGTACAAGTTTCAGTGGTAAATATCCTTGGTCTCTGTAATATTGTCTCAGGACTAAGGTACCATAGGACGTTTCCTGTCCTTTTCATAGAAATGTGGTAAGATGTAGAAGGAGACATCAGAAGTCTGTTCCAATTTGGGCATTGTGTTGGTTTGTCTGGAGCTCGATTTCAGAATTCACCATGGAGTGATTGAAGTGAGGGATACGTCGATATTTTAAATCTATATCCAACTTGGATACTGATTTTTTTTACAGATATCTAAATATGCATGGCAATATATATTAATGTTTATTATTATTTATGAAAAACAAAGTTCATTATAAAGTAACAAATATTTTAAGAGAATTATGTGTTTTACTAGGGCTCAGCAGAGGAGGTTAAGTAAAATTGTCCTTGGCACAGAAAAGGTTAAATAGTCACTATTAATTCTGTATCAGCATAAAAAAACACTAGGTGTTTTTTATTTTTTATTTTAAGAAAGGTAGGGGTGGGGGAAATTTATTTTTATACATCAGTGGGAGGATTGAGTCTGCCTTACTGAACCAAAACCAACTCTACAACCTTCTGAAAAGCCCAGCGCACATTTCAACTCCCTCCCAAGTTAATATAAATAATATACATGCATGTAAGCAAGTGCTGCAACAACATGTTTCCACATGTGGAACAGAGCTGCTGCTGACTGGATGATCTGGAACAAAAAGATCACGGCCTGTCGTTATGAACCACTTTCAGCTTTCTAACAAGCACAGGCTGGCATGTATCAAAGCACGTCTGTCAGGGGTCACCGCATGTGTGTGGCGAATAAGGGCCTGCTTTGACACTTTTTTTACATAAACATAATGCAGATTGAAACACAACTTCTGAGTTCAGAGACGGTGTGCTGAAAAGTTTGTGACACGCTGGAAAAGCAAGCGGCATGTTTCCATAGTGTAGTGCTTGTCAAATTCGGCTCGCATGTGAACGATCCTGGCTGTGAAGAGCAGTGGGAAAAGCACTCCTCCCCAGTCCAGGAATGTGATGCATGCTTCCCATCTGCACTGTCAAAGACAGTCCTGTACTGCAGGGCTCTACAATGTATGCTTAGAGAGCAATGCATGGAGCAGCCAGCAAGCCGCATGTTCGGGTAGTGTTAGTGGTTCGCCTCCCTCGTGAATTGGTAAAGAGCTCATTACAGGTGGATAAGGTCTGACAAAAGCAGATCGACACTCCAAGGCTCATGTTGTGTGTTGCCCTTTCCAATAATTATCTTCAGGGTTTTTTTTTTTTTTTTTTAATTATTATTAATCTTGAAAAATTAATCATCTTATCAGATTAGCACATACCCCCTGCCTTGCCTGCCAGACTGGTGTTTGCTTAAAAATATAAAATAATCACTTAAATAATTGTATAAAGTCTGTTACTTATTGGCTTGCTCCCGAATGCTACCTGAAAGGTTTTAAGGAGGCTAAGAGTCAAGGATACAAGTCTGAAGAAGAGCAGTTAGTATACAAATAAGTAAGGTTTCAAATTTTGGTGGGGCTGAAGGACCTTATCCTCTTCCTCTCTCCACTTCGAGAACTGTGCCACACAATGGTTAAGATTCACATAATGAAAAATAATCTTTATTATTAATTAGTTATTTAGCAGTCAAATAATGTAGCAGAAAAATAATCAGCTGTTAATGCCACGGTTAGATGTTGCAAGGACTCTTACAATACATGTTGAGACTGGTGACAGGGAGATGTTCCCAGTCATTCCAGCTACACATTGTCCAGCTCACTGTCATCTGTAAAAAGAACAGAGATGATTGTATTTCTCTGTGTGGTAGGTGCTGGTGAGCGTGCGAGTACTGGATATCAACGACAATGACCCAGTATTGCTGAACCTGCCCATGAACATGAGCATCAGCGAGGGCACCCCTGTCTCCACCTCGGTCTCCCGCGTGCTGGCCTTCGACGGGGACAGCGGCCGCAACGCCCTGCTGACCTTCAACATCATGGCCGGAAACACGGACAACGCCTTCTACATCAATGAGACGGTACGTGCTTCGATATGGTCCAACCTTTCCCACTGCAGTGACTCCCAGTTACACATGAACAGTAGCAAACCATACAGGTTCATTTGATCAGTCTATACAGAGGAGGCTCAGTGGTTCTGAGTGAGTAATGCAAAAATAATCGCAATAACAATGTACTCCAGAGCACCTACAAAGAACCATCATGTCGTCTCTCTATACCATGTACAATAAACAATTTAGTCATTATTGTAGATTTAATAAATCTATTTTTTGTTGTATGGATTAAACATTGCCATTGCTGTGAGGAGCGCTGAATACAAAGCTTGGCAAAGCCACTTTTGTGACATCACACTGCTACAAGCTGGCCGTTGAAATATGAAAAAATCAATATTCTTTGGAACTCCCAAACCTTGATAAGCCATGGCTGGATTTTTACAGCACTGGCGAATCGCCCTGTTGAAATTGGTGGTCGATGCAATCTAGGGGTGTTCACTGGTGCTGTTAAACACTGTAAAGATTTCAGATGTGACTCACCAGGGTGTGGGCTGATCAAATGTAACTCTTAGTCACTTACGAATGGTTCCAAATGCACTAAGAAGCAGCATACACAATGAGAAAGCAAAACTATTGTTGTGTGATTAAACTCTACATTGATAAAATAGAGCTCCCCAATTAATTAAACACAAATCTTAGACTGTCTGCTGTTACCAAATTAGTCCATGATAAGTGAAAATTAATTGGAGGGTCTGTGAAGCTTGAGGAAACGTTTGAAGTCAGTTTTGAATGAAATTAATGGCTAAGGTTCAAGAAAGTGGCTTTCAAAAGCGTGGTTGTCGTTTGATTAAAATCTGTGTTTGTGTTTTCTCTGCAGACAGGGGTGGTTTTGGTGAACCGGCCTCTTGACCGAGAGCGAGTGTCCGAGTACAGACTGACCGTCACCGTAAAGGATAACCCAGAGAACCCGCGCATCGCTCGCAGGGTACGCCCCCATGCCCATATGAATTGTATAGGTTTGACTGTGCTGTTAAACCAGCTTTAAAACAACACTCTTGTCATTTGTCTAAAGGCATCCCTCGTGCGTAGAAAAATTAGGTAACTGGAATGGGTATTATTAACAACCTTCAGACATCTTCACACTATGTGGGGGGCCCATGTGGTTTATTTCTCAACATCAACCGCAAATGGAGGAGACCCCTCCCCAGGATTCGAGCCACTCAAGATGGAATGACTACACTGCACAATGAGTTTACCCTGGCATACCGCATTCAAATAAGTGACTGTACTGTGCAACCGTCTGTCTCTGTCCCCAGGACTCTGACTCTCTGCTGATCTCTGTCTCCGATGAGAATGACAATCGTCCCCTCTTCACCGAGCCCAGCTACCTTGCCCAGATCGCTGAGAACTCTCCCGCAGGTGGGTGATGGAGTGTGAGGGGCTTCAGACTGAATCTCAGCGAAACAACACAAACTATAACCGGGATTATCCAGAAATATGGAGGGACGGGGGCCATTTGCAAATGTGTTAAATATTAAAGCAATAATTAGATAGATAGATAGATAGATAGATAGATAGATAGATAGATAGATAGATAGATAGATATTTAGAATAAAATACATTCTTCAAAACATTTCTTTTTAGAATTTCTACATTCAACACCATTGAGTTATGGATGATAGGTATTATATTAATTAAACTGCTCTAGATTGGGTTTGGTTTCTTTAAAACATTCCAGAATAGTTTTTACAGAATTTATTTTATTTAAAACATTATTTAAATAACACACAAGTTAAAGCTTCGTAAATAGAGCCCTTAATTCTAAATAAACCAGTAGAAACAGTAAGACACCTCCTTCTTTACCTGAAGGCACTCCAGTCTCCGTGCTGAACGGTCCCATCTTGGCTCGTGACAATGACCTGGGCCCCAACGCAGTGGTCGCCTACCGGCTGCTGGGGTCAAGACTGGACCTCTTCACTGTGGACAGCAGGAGAGGTCAGTGTGGGGCAGGGTTGGTCTCTTATAAAAGTTTACCACAGTATTTTTGCATGGTATTTTTTCAGTTTTACCCTGCTTTTTCCCATGGTTATACTAGTATTTACCATAGTCTATGTGCTTCACCATAAGTTGCTGTGTTTTACAATGCTCACCTATGCTTTATCATGCTTTCACTGTGCTTTATTACTCTTTGCTATGCTTTTACTATGGCAGACTTGTATAAGGGGTGACTCTGTGTGTCGGTCTGCCTCCAAGGTGTGGTGTCTGTCCGGGGGGGGGCGGTTCTGGACCGGGAGGCCCTCTCGGACTCCAGGCTGGAGCTGGTTCTGGTTGCAGAGGATGTGGGCCAGCTGAACAGCTCAGTGTCTCTGAGCATCACGGTTCTGGACGAGAACGATAACCGACCTGTCTTCAACCCGGCCGTACAGAGCATGAGGCTGCGAGAGAACAGCCCAGCTGGTGAGTGAGGCAGGGGAGAGAGGAGGGAGGAGGACACAGACAAATGAAAATGAAATGACAGTGCTACAGATCCCTTGTGCAGTAAATCCACCCTGGCAGACTACATTTCCATTGTAAAAAATTTCAAAACACAGGCAGATCCTAATCAAATACAAGAACTACAGATTGAAACTGATTGGAACACAAATTATACTGGAAGCCGTAGAGGCCATACTCTGTGACCAGTGCGTCAGTGGAGAGATTAAATCAGACACACTGTTCCAAATACAGAAAAAAATACAGACTTTGTGAATAAAACTACATGCTTGTGTAACTTGTCATGCCAATAAAGACATTTGAATTGGGGGTGAGGAAGGCTGAGTATCTTACGTGCCTGAGGAATTAGGAGAGTAGTTATTAAGTTTACATGCACGAGAAATGTATCCTTTTGTTTAGTGCAGAGTTCATGCGTGCCAAACTCAATGGGCACATAGACATGCTTCTGAACCTGCCCCCTGCCAAAATACTGTCTGTCTGAGAGGCCAGACAGGTGACTCCATCGAAACATCTGCATAATGTCATATTGCCATGGCGACTGCAGCCAGTCTGCGAGTAACAAAGAGAGCTGGGATGAGTCTGGAGAGCATTTTACCTCTTGATCTGCGTTTTTTTTTTGTTGTTTTTTTTTAGTGTGTGAATGAGTGGATTTGTATGGGCGATGGTGAGCTGTGTGTGTCTTTTGTTTTTTCTTTTTTTTCTTTTGTCTGCCTGCTCCTTGTCCTAGTCGATCTTATGAAAGAGATTTTAATCTCAATGGGACGTGAGCAACTTTTTAATAAAATTCGAATTGAATTAACAGACAAGCCGGTAAGATCGCACATTGCTTCTGTGTACAGCAACCCTGCTCTCCAATAACTAATAATGAAAAAATTGCCTTAAAAAATCAGCTTGGTACTGTATGGCTGCGAAATGTCAATGTATTCTTCGTCTTTGTTAGATTCATCGTGCACCAGTTTCTGTTTCAGTCATCCCATCCTATTGCCTTTTTTCAACCTCCTGTGGCCTCACTGGAGCTCTCAGAATCATGCCTGAACTCACAGCAGTGTGTAACCACTAACCTGTCCCCCTCGCAAAACACACTAATTGATACACAAAGTACAATATTCGATCTAAGAGGAAGAAATGCAGCATACAATAACACTGGCTCCTGTCTCCAACAGTGTCATTTCACATTGACACCATTGACATTGACAGTTCTCAAAGTAGGCCAGTCAGCTTAAACTGTACTGTGCTTGAGATTTTCCATGGTAAACATTTGTAATGGAAATATGTAGGTTGTTCCCTACAGACCAACACCAAATAAGTATTTATTAAGTTGCTCACTGAAATCCCTCACTGTTAGGTGGCTGCAGACCAAATAAAGTACAAGGATGCCCCTGTTGGTAAGCTGAAAGAATACAGGATTGCACTTGTCAGATGCAGAGTTTTTTTAGACCACGTGCTTTTATTTTAATGATCTACATTGGCAGATCTTATTTACTACATCCTAAATCTTATGAACCTGCTCTCTCACAGGCCTTCTTCCACTATATATATATATATATATATATATAGCCTGATATTGTCAAGGCACACTGTACAAATTCCTGCATAGTGTAATACACTGAGAATGATATTCATATTAAAAAGTACATATCTTTAAATTTTCAATTTACACCTGAGGCCTTGGAAACTAGTGTTTGTATAATAGTACAGTACAGGGATGGAAATAAGACTCCTGTTGCATAAGAGTCACCCATTCCAGGTTTTACTATGAGCTTGATTAGCCACAGTGTAAAAATAACAAGCTCCGGTGTGTCTTATCTCACGTTGAAAACAGGAATGGATCAAACTGCTACCCCATGGGAATGTTATTTCCATCCCTGTAGTATTAAATCTGGGCTATTACCTTGATTAACACTGATCATTATTCATTGTTTTAAATCACACATATATACTTGGATTGAACAGTAATTCGGTCAATGAAGTTTCGTAACTGCCCCCCCTCTGTCTCTCGTACTCGCAGGTATGGTGGTCACACAGGTGTCGGCGAGCGATGCGGACTCGGGTGTGAATGGCTGGCTGACGTACCGCATCGAGGGCGGGGCCCAAGACCGCTTCGTCATGGATGCCAGCACGGGGGCGCTGCTGGTGGGCAATGTCACACTGGACCGCGAAGAGCGCGACTCGTACCGGCTGATTGTGGTGGCGTCAGACCGCGGCACCCCCCCCCTCTCGGGCACCTCCACCCTGTCCGTGGTGCTGGAGGACGTGAATGACTCGCGGCCCGAGTTTCTTATCCCCGTCCAGACTGTCAACATCGATGAGTCCACCCCGCCCGGGGCCGTCATCGCCCAGGTGACTGCCACCGACCGCGACCTCCGACCCCGTCTGGAGTATTACATAATTGAGATCCTGGCCAGGGACGACACCAACTCCCCCGTGGCAGGCCAGCAGGACGTGTTCGGCGTCGACTTCCACTCCGGTGAGTAGGGTGTGCCCGAACACGGAGTCAGCACAAGGCCCTGTGTCTCCAGGAGGGCGTGCTGAGTCACGTGAGGGTGGAGCGAATTCTGTTCACGCCAAGTTGTTTTGCAGGGATGGAAATAAGACCCGTTGCATAGCAGTTTGATCCATTCCTGGTTTTACTAAGAATTTAATAAGACACACTTGAACTTGTTTATCTATACACTAGGGCTAATCAAGCTTGTAGTAAAACCTGGAATGAGTGGCACTGCAAAAGGAGTCATATTTCTGTACCTGCTTTGCTCTCCCGCTGGGTTAGGGAGCGAAAAATCATCTTGGGATCCACTCCTGGTTTCACTATGAGTTTAAGCTTTTTATAGATACACTGCATCTAATCAAGCTTGGATTTTAAAACTGCTAAGTAATATGAGTGTTATTTACATCCCTGGGGTTATATGATGTAGACTGTGTGAGTGTTTGAAATTTGTTTCTGGATTCTCCAGGCGCTGTGTTTGTCAGGAGTGCGCTGAACAGAGAACTGGTCTCCACGTTCGACATCACTATCTCCGTTCACGACAACGGCAGTGATGTCATCGAACAATCTGTTAGTGTTCCAAACGGTAAGCTTCTCGTCCTTACTGCATTACTCCTCTGTACCAAATGGTGAAGTAGTACAAATAAAAGTGTTAGCCCATGGTATTTTTCCTCTGTCTACCCACCACTCTGTTTCACTCACTGAATATCTACTGACAATGAACACCCTAGATGTGAATGCTTTTCACCCCTCCTCTCTCTCTCTCCAACTTCTGTCTCTCTCTGACTCCGCACAGCCCGGTTGACGGTGAACGTCCTGGATGTAAACGACAACACCCCGAGGTTCCGCCCCTTTGGCGTGACCAACTTCACAGAGAGGATCCTGGAGGGGGTTCGTCCCGGGACCACTCTCATCTCCGTCTCAGCCGTCGACCCAGACAAGGGTCCCAACGGGCAGGTCACCTACCAGCTGCTGAACCTGCCCCTCGGGGGGTATGTGAGCCTTGAGGACCCCAACGCAGGTGAGGGGCAGCGGGGAAGTGTCCAATTCCCTACTAGAGGGATTGTGTGGATGAGGGCTCAGCACTGTAAGATTTCTTGTTTGAAAATTCTGCCAGGACAGTCTGTAGTTTTAGGTAGAGGCAAGTACAGTCAAGATGCAGCAGATTGTGATGCAGCATGTTTAATGAGCCGAACACTGCTGAAACAGTGGTCTCCGTGTAATTGCTTTTATTTAGTCAGCTTTTCAGTGAACTCAACTTTTTGATATTTTTTTAAGCAACTCTGAGCTCTGATTTAGACGATGCAGAAGAAGGAGCGCTTCACTGAGAGGAAACACCTTGTATACAGGGGTGTCCTGCCTCTGTCTACAGGGTTGGGGGAGCTGAGTGCTTGATTTATTTAGGAGAATTAGCCAGGGAAGGGGGAACAAGTTTATCCAGGCCAGAATACTCAAGACAAGTAAAATGAGTTTGGTTAGTGGTCCTAGCTCTGCCCCCCAGTGAACACTGACAAAACACACACACCTCCACTCAATGAATCACTATTGCAGGGATGTAAATAAGACTCCCCTTGCATAGCAGTTAAATCCATTCCTGGTTTGAGTTTAATAAGACACACTTGAACTGCAATGGATATGTGACCCGAAACTTCTATGAAGATATGTTGTTTTTCTGTTTCTGCCATCAGAGAGCAAGTTTGCTTAGAGGAGCGAGAGAGTCACTGTCTTGCAAGAGGCTTAGAGAGAGAGAGAGAGAGAGAGAGAGAGAGAGAGAGAGAGAGAGAGAGAGAGAGAGAGAGAGAGAGAGAGAGAGAGAGAGATGGGCCCGGGACTGAACAGCAGGCAGGCAAAGCTGTGAGGGGAAGATCTCATGGAGACTGCCTGCCTGCCTCCGTGTTGACACTGCAGTGAGCACTGTATTCCCAGGTTGTTGTGTTGTCTTTTCCAGGGAAGATCATAGCGAACCGGACGGTGGACTTCGAGCAGGTTCAGTGGCTGAACTTCACGGTACGAGCTCAGGACCAGGGCGTGCCCCCGCGCTTCTCAGAGCTGCCCATCTTTTTGCAGATCATTGACATCAACGATAACAACCCCGTCTTCAGCCAGCCGTCCTACCAGGTACCGTCCTACCACACGAGGGAGCTCAATGCAGAGAATCGCTCTTAACTACATAGAAGCACAGTATTCAAGATCTTCAGTTTGCATGCAAATTGAAACAGACTGACAGACAGGGGGGGTGTTCTGAATGGTTCCAGTTTGGTAGTACAGAGGATGTAATCTGTATATAAGCAGGAGGATGCTGTGGACCATGTGGGTAGCTATGGTTTGTTTTGGCCCCTGCTCTTTTACTCCTCTCTCTCTCTTTCACTCTCTTTTTGTTTAGAAACCTGTGTTTGAAGACATAGCTTTGGGAACGGTCATCTTGCGGGTCAGTGCTACGGACGCAGACTCCGGCCGCTTCTCTCTGATCGAGTACGGGCTAGTCGATGGAGAAGGTCGTTTTGGAATTAACCCCTCAACGGTAAAACTGACCAAAACAAAAAAATAGAAACAAAGAAAAACAACTTTACCCATAATGGAGGAAAATATATACATACAGTGTGTGTTTGTGTGTGTGTGTGTGTGTGTGTGTGTGTGTGTGTGTGTGTGTGTGTGTGTGTGTGTATATATATATATACAGTGTTTTGTGTTATAATAGCTCTCTCCATGGAGACTCCGAGGAAATGTGGCGGAGCAGTATCTGCAGACAGGTTTTCTCCTCTGCCGAGGCGGCTGTGTAACGCTCTGTTTCTTCACCGCAGGGGGACATTTACATTCTGTCTTCACTGGACCGCGAGAAGAAAGATCACTACACCCTGACCGCTGTGGCCAAGGATAATCCTGGAGACAGTGCCAGCAACCGGAGAGAGAACTCAGTGCAGGTCTGGCAGGGACCAATAGCTTTCAAAGAGCAGATTTCTCAAAGCTAACAAAAAAAAATCCAACTGTACTTTATACAAGGTTCAGATAAATACCTGATATGTTTATTTCTAATTTTGTAATTTTATCGGATAGAGCGATTTACATTTTGGAGGGAAATTCAATGCTGTCTGTGCTGGACTGTGTGTGCTTTGTAATGCATGTGTATCTGTGTTGTAGATGTTGAGTGTCCTGTGTGTATCTGTGTTGTACATGTTGAGTAACCTTTGTGCATCAGTTGTAGTTGCTGAATGTCCTGTGTAAATGCATTGTAGATGTTGATTATTCTGTGTGTATCTGTGTTGTAGCTGCTGAGTAGCCTGTGTGTATGTGTGTTACAGGTGTTGGTGACGGTCCTGGATGTGAATGATTTCCGGCCACAGTTCTCAAAGCGTCTCTACAGCACCAGCGTGTTTGAGAACGAGCCTGGGGGGACCTCCATCATCACCATGTCAGCCACTGACCTGGATGAGGGGGACAACGGAGTGGTCACCTACTCACTGCAGGGGCCCGGCGCTGGTACAGCAACCACGCACACACTCACACTGAGATACGCGCACACACATAGCTCTTGCAGTTCTTGAATCCCACTGTTCGCTGTATTGTTTTACATTGTGACTCAGACTCTCCCCTCTCCCTCCCCGCAGAGGCGTTCTTGATGGACCCGGACTCTGGCCTGGTCCGGTCTCAGCGGCTCTTGCAGTCCTTCGAGCATTTCAACCTGACAGTTGTGGGGACGGACCGGGGGCGCCCCCCCCTGTGGGGCACCACGTCTCTGCACATCGACATCATCGACGTGAATGACAACCGACCCGTCTTCGTGCGGCCTGCCAATGGAACCATCCTGCACATCCTGGAGGTGAGATGGCTCCAGCCCAGGCTGCTTTCACGCAGGAGGAGTTACATTACAGTGCTGGGTTTATCATGTAAATCCTGGACTGGCTCAAACTGCTCTGCAATGGGAGTTTCATCTCCCTCCCCCTCTCTCGCGTTTAGGAACAGCCCCCGGGTCTGGTTGTGTACGAGGTCTTTGCGACGGACCGTGACGAGGGTGTGAACGGGGAGGTCCGATACTCCTTCCTGCAGACGGGGGCCGGCAACAAGGACTGGGAGAACTTCAGCATCGACCCTGTCAGCGGGGTCATCACCACTGCCGTCCGGCTGGACCGAGAGAAGCAGGCACTGCACAACGTGAGGATGAGGGGTTTGAGTGCCTGTCTGTCTGCCTGCTTGTGTTCCTACCTGTGTGCCTGGCTGCTTTGTGTTTCTACCTGTCTGTCTGCCTGCCTTAGTGTCTGCCTGCCTGATTGCCTTTCTGTTTGTTTGTCTGTCTGCCTGCCTGCCTACCAGAGATTACATTTTTATATAAGTTTTACTTCAGAATTTGTGACTGAGTTATGAAAGATGGTTAAGTATTCTCTTTTCTTGTCTCCACCTTTACTTCACTCTTCCCCTTTCTCACCACTACCACCCCTCTCACTCGCTCTCCCCCTGCCCCTCTCACTCCCAGTTGATTATAGTGGCCTATGACCTGGGTCAGCCGGTGCCCTACGAGACCACACAGCCCCTGCAGGTGGCGCTCACAGATATTGATGACAATGAGCCAGTGTTCCTCAAGCCCCCGGTGAGTAACATGCAGTCTGCTGGATTAGAAACGAATATCAGCCGCTGGCCCTGCTCCAGATATTCTCAAAGCTCTTTATTCCAAATCGGCAGCAGCACATTGCCAAGCCAGAAATAAACAACAGATGTTTCATTCAGGGGCTTGTTGTTTAAGGTGTGGCAAGTTGTTTCTTATTAGTTGTAGCATTGTAATTGTATGGCCCTGTACAGTATGTATTGAACAATGAAAGTAACACGCTCAGGTGCGTCTCTGCTTTGTAGAGTCTACCCATACCATATGCTGTCTTAGACTACTAGACACATTGAAATGAGCCTGTCCTGCAAGAGTATCTAATCACTGATTGGGATATTGTGTGTCTGTGTCTTGTCTGTGCATCTGTGTTTTGTCTGTGTCTCTGTGTGTGTGTCTGTGTGCAGAGAGGCAGTCTCCCCTACCAGGCTCTGTTCGTACCGGAGCACTCCAGTCCTGGGGTGGTGGTGGGGAATGTGACTGGGGCTGTAGACGCAGACGATGGCTCCAATGCGGTCGTCTACTATTTCATCGCAGGTACTATCTGCTGTCCCACTCCAGCGAGAATTAGCTGTGTCACTCATCTCTCTTTCCAACCTTCCACTGCAAACATGTCCATGAAACTTTCAGAAGTTAACATGGACACATATATTTAGAATCAGGATGGGTTATTACTTTGCTAACAATGTCTGTCCATAACCTGAAAACATGCTCTGTGTCTCTCACTTATTATCCCCAGATCTTTGCTCTTTACATGCCCTACTGCCACACTGAAATATAGTATACTATTTTAATAAGGTTATGTTTTTGGGTTTATAGTACCAAAATCACAACAAAAATACAAAATTATTCTAACCCTTCTTTACAACAGATAACAATTTAAAAAGAAAAGGCATTGGACTCACTTGATTTAAATCCAGACTCCAGGATAGACTTTCCAGCGGTGACGGATCGGCCACTGTTTACTGTTTCTACTGCTCTTTTTCTGCTCTGTAATTGTCATGCTGTTGGGGAGTGGGGAGACAGACCTCTGCCTCTACGTGTCAGCCTCCTCCAGTCATTTCTCTTCCTGGTTCTAGGAGGTGACGGCAGCAATAACTTCCAGCTGACGCCTGACGGGGTGCTGAGGGTCACGAGGGACATGGACCGCGAGGTCACGCCCTTCTACTCCTTCATCGTCAAGGCATCCAGCAACCGCAGCTGGAGCCCGCCGCGAGGTCAGAGGTCATCCCAGCAGCGCACCCTGAACCCCAGCACTGACCCCACGCTGCAGGAGGTGCGAGTCTTCCTGGAGGATATCAACGACCAGAGCCCCGTGTTCCTCAAGCCAGAGTACACCGCAGGTACAAAGACCCGGGTTCAAGTGAACACGTAGGGAGCAAGTTTAAAGCGAGTGCAAAGGGGACCTATTTACATAGCAATAAATCTACTTAAATAAACTCTTCCTACCCTGTAAATAAGTTGCTTCCACTTCTTTTGTACTGTTAAAATGGTTTCATTCCCGTTCACAAAATTAATCTTCCGAAAGGTAAAACTCACCAAGCCAGTTTTGTCATTTACTTTATTACGTTTATTTTATTATTTCTAACTTTAGCGCTGTTGAGTGTTTTGTAGTTACGGATGAAGTGTATCTCTTCTCTCCCCAGGTGTGGCAGCTGATGCGAAGGTGGGCTCTGATCTGATCCAGGTGCAGGCCGTGGACACTGATGTGGGGAACAACAGCCTGGTCCTGTACCGCATCCTGGCCATCCGCTACATCAAACTGCAGTCCAACGACTCTGAGGACGTGGGCAATGTCTTCATCATTGGTACCGTCCTGCAGCCTTACTCCTTCCTCTTTCCCCACCTTCATCCTTTTCTCCCTATCTTCCATTATTTTTTCCTCCCTCCTTTTCATCATATCCTCTCCCTTTCATCGCCTTTCCTCCCCTTCACGTGCCATCCTGCTTCCTCCACCTCTCTCTTTCCGATTCCCCTTTTCCCCCTCTCACTCCACTTCATCCCCACCTCTCCCTCCCTCTCTCTCTGTATGTCTTCACTGTATGTCTTCCCTCCCTCCCCAGGTGAGACGGATGGGATTGTGCGCACCTTTGACCTCTTCACAGCGTACAAGCCGGGGTATTTCGTGGTGGACGTGCTGGCGAGCGACCTGGCGGGACACAGCGACACAACCACCCTCGGGATCTACATCCTGCGTGACGACCAGCGTGTGAAGATCGTCATCAACGAGATCCCTGAGCGAGTACGCCAGTTCCAGGAGGAGTTCATCAACCTGCTGTCCAATATCACCGGGGCCATCGTCAACACAGACGACGTGCAGGTCAGTCCAACCACCGTTCACTGCATAGGACCCTGTCCCTTGCAGAGGATGCTGTCCAATGCCCATCCAATGTACAAGACACTGTCCAACCTTCTTTCAGTAAAGACACACAATGTCCAGTATGCACTAACACTGGTGAAAACATGTCCAATACACATTTCCACACTCTGCTTGACTTGTTACTTATGAGTCTTACCAATATAGTGTCCAACATCCATCCTACACACAGCACATTATGACTGTGCATCATCACATGAGCTAACTCCCCAGTAATGTTGTTGAAGCTGACTCCGAATGGCCTCCTCTCGTTTGTAAACGTTCTTATGTTCTTATGTTCTTATCATTTGGATTACTTTACCAAACTCGTTTGTGCTTTATGCTTTCACTCTGGTATACCACTGTCTCTCTCTCGCTCTCTTCTCACAGTTCCATGTGGATAAAAAGGGGCGCGTGAACTTCGCTCAGACGGACATGCTAATCCATGTGGTCAACAAGCAGACCAATCGCATTCTGGACGTGGAACGGTGAGCTGCTAATACTTTACACTGCAATCATACATTCATTCAAATCCAGCTACAGAACGGCTGGGCAAATTGCACAGTTCCAGATTACACCGCTGATGCAGAGCTCAATCTCAGTAAATTAGGTTTCATTTGGATTTACTGTTCTTTTGTACTTGTTAAATAAACTGAGAACTCCAAGAACATTAATGGAGTGCCGCCTTCAGTTCCCTCATGTTCAGACCTGTGAGCTTGTCTGGTTGTTCGGCTTCCTCTTTCATGGATTCACTGCAGCTCTCCAGGGACCTTCATTCAATATCCCATTTATATCTCACGGCTAAGTGTTTCAAGTCCTGGATGTTTCTCTATCGCATGCAGACTGGGTCCGGCACTGAGTTGTGTCATTTTCATCGGCAGGGTGATCCAGATGATTGACGAGAACATGGAGCAGCTTCGGAATCTCTTCCGGAATTACAACGTGCTGGACGTGCAGCCCGCCTTGTCCGGGAGAGCCCCCGATGACCTCACTGCGCTTCAGGTCAGAGCGGCTTCCTCACCACTTACTTGTTCGGTTGTTTTTTTGAGATATTAGTTGTTCATGCTGTAAGCTGTAAAAATATATATACAAAGTAGGTTCCAGTTATTAGCAACCCTGACAACTTTTGGTTATTAACATTTTCCCGAAAACGAATCCCGTCCCAGACGTTAATGTTAATGCCATTCGTATATTAGCAACTTTATTTCTAGTTGCCAGTGCTACAGAGCGCACTTGCATGATTTATGCACATACTTCGTGCTGCTTTTATTACACAACAAAATTGAGATTTACAGCAGGAGGTGGTACATTATAAAAAGCAGACAACTTTGGGGAATTTCTTATTTTAAAATTGTGTTCTTTGGAACTGATTGGAAGTACAACACATATTTTTTATGTTTGCTTTACTCATTGTAAGGAGAATTGTAGTACTATTTCAGCCTACTCTCTCTCTCTTTTTTTGTTTTGCACACACATGAAGTAAACAGTTTTTTTATTTTTTAAACACCAACATTTAAAGCACATTTATCAGTGCCATATTTGTACAACTACGGTATATATCATTGTTCCATATAACTACACTTGAAAACGGGGGCTTTTCGCTTAATGACAACTTTTTGCTGGGAACCAAGAGGTTGTTAATAAGTGGCATCTATTGTATATATATATTTATTTGAAGTAGGAGTAACATAGTACTTGTATTTGAAAGGGAGTAATTGATAAGGGACTTTCAGTTTTAAAATCTTTCTCCCCCTTTCTCTCTATTCTCTCTCTTTCCCCTTCCCCTTATATCCCTCTCTCCATCCTCCCCCTCTCCTGTCCTCCTTCTCTTCTCCCCTCTCCACTCACAGATGGCGATCATTATCCTGGCAGTGCTTCTGTTCCTGGCTGCCATGCTGTTCATCTTCATGAACTGGTACTACCGCACGGTGTAAGAGAGACATATTTGACATGTTTTCATTCATTTATGAATTAATTTATTTATTTTATTAATTTTTTACCCCCATGCTGTGTGTTGGTTTTGTGATGTAGTTGTGACCTCCAAATTACTTTAGTTTGTGAACATTTGCCTACTTGCTTCTTATGGTTTTCTAATACATATGCAGAATAATGTTTTAGTACTTCAGTTTGTTATAAAATGTTATAAACGAAACACAATATTAAAAATAACAAGCTATAGCAATGCAGTTTTATAAAGCATGCAACTAAGTTATTGTTTTGTAAGAAACCTTATGCATACTCTTTGAAATAGCAAGATATTTACACAGTACGAGAGAGAGAGAGAGAGAGAGAGAGAGAGAGAGAGAGAGAGAGAAGAGATTATTTTACTCTTATGTAGTTGTAATAAACTCTTTTTCCTTGTTAACAAACATCAACATGTTTTAATTGAAGGCTCCTGAGTGGCGCATCCAGCAAAAGCGCTCAGCATGGAGTGCAGGATGTGCCCTATAGCCTGGGGATCGCAGGTTTGAGTCACTATGTCACAGCAGACCGTGACCGGGAGTTCCTAGGGGGTGGCGCACAATTGGCCTAGCGCTGCCTAGGTCGGCAGGGGAATCCACGGCTCACCGTGCATCAGCGACCCCTGTGACCGATAGGACGCCTGTGGTTCTGCAATGGAGACGCCAGATCTGTGTTGTCCTCCGGCGCTATAGGTCTGGTGGCCTCACTGTGGATCTGCAGTGCAAAAAATGACAGATTGGCAGGAGCACGTTTTGGAGGACGCATGCTCCAGCCTCCGTTCCCTGAGTCGGCAGGGGGGCTGCGAGCGGTGAGCCGAGGATACAGATAATAATTGGGCACACTGAATTGGGGAGAAAATCGGGGTAAAAAAATTGGAACCGACTAAACTAAAAAAAAAAAAAAAAAAAGAATGTTTTAATTGTACAAATTGCAACCAAATATGCTGTGTAATATCCTACTGAATAATCATTAATAACCAATATATTAATTTTTTTTTTCCACACAGACACAAACGGAAGCTGAAGGCAATCGTATCTGGTTCTACGGGTAAGTTTAACGTATTTTTTTAAAAAATCAACTAATCACAGTCAAGCATTTGTCAAAATTCCAGTACGTCTTATATCAGTTAATATGAGGTGTGCAGAGGGGTTCATTGTAGAAGAGATGTCATCTCGCGCAGTTTGGGTGAGACGCGAGTTCACTCTATATCAGTTAACATGAGGTGTGTGCAGGGTGTCTCTCGTTGTAGAAGAGATGCAGTTTGGGCGACACAATACAATATATAATAAGAGACCCTACACACCACGTATTAACTTATTATAAATCACATGAATGAAGATTGTACTCTGGAATAGCCTTAAAATAAAAAAGATTTAGATTTTTGTTATGTTCAGTCCAGAATCAACTGCCACAGCCCTTAAATAATGCGTGTAAGCCTACAGGAGCTGTGTTGTGGTGAGACTATTTATTAAAGACAAAAGTGTAGCTGGAGAAACTAAAGACATTAAGAACACATTTAAGAAAGAGTGAAGTTAATAGGGTGATACGTTTTACACAAGGGACTAGGTATTTTTTTTATCTTTGTCTTTCCACTCTCTTCCAGGCAACCAGGGATTCATGGACATCTTAGACATGCCCAACACCAACAAGTACTCCTTCGAAGGGTAGGGTCAAGATGCACATGCTCTGTGTGTGATCCTGGGGGGTTTCAGGGTTATTTTGTTACATTTAAGTATTTCAACAAAGCTCTCTTCTGAAAAGCCTGCTCAAGGCTGATAGTGGTGTGGGGAAGCATATCAGTGTTGCACGAGGCTTCACTTGGACGGTGGTCTGTTCCTTTTCAGTGGATTTGTAGAAGCAATCAAATAGAATCAAAGTGTTCTTCTGAAACATCACAGAAGGGTCGCCAACCTTGCGAATTTTTTACTGACAAACAGACATACAGTGGTTGTTTTTTTACTGACATCCTTTAAAAAAACTTGAACCAATGAAACATTATAAAATGTTATTTTTATGTAGTTACCTTTCTTATTATCTTTTTATGATCATACTTGGCCATATTTGCAGATCATTTGCTTCGTTGGTCTGAAGCAGGTGCTGTTTTTAATATAATAGTTAGACTTTGATCCAGAATGTCTGTAGACAGTTGATTTATTTTTTTACAAAGTTGATTTATTTATTTTTTCTTGCTTTTACAAGGTTCATCTGAAAAAAAAAAAACTCATTCTAATTTTTGTAGTACTGTGTGGCAAAGCCAACAAGTTGAAGGCAAACTTGGCAAGTGTAGGAAAGCGTGGCTCTGCGCTAGCTGTAGACGGGATCGCAATTTTGTGCCAGTATTCATCAGCTGCCAGATCCTGTCTAAGATCTGTCAAGCAAGTCACTTGGAGCATAAATTCAATGTATAGGCTATCCAGCATATCGCCAACAACAGTCTGTAGGAATAGCATTGCAAGCTGGACAGTGTCTCCCAAGCTCGCTGTGCTTTGGCTACTTGGTTGAAGAACGCATGCTAATTTCAGCACAGTACCGTTAATTGACATTCGTTTTTTGATACTTCTCACTGCCATCACATAAGGTGCATGTAACTGTAATTGTGCATTAAGATCCACAATTCAAGTCCATAAAAGTTTGGACTGCTGGACTGTCACAAGGAGACAGGTGGTGCAGTGGGCTAGTTCATGCTGTGCTGTTCTCCTTGGAGCACTGGGTTCAATATAGATCATTCATTCCTTTATTTTTAAATAATTGGATAATTTCCTATATAGTCTGTGATAGAGAAGCTTTTCCCTGAAAGTGAGATGGCATGGTGAGCTAATTAACTACCATGTTGTGCTGTTCTCCTGGAGTACTGGGTTTAAATCCAGCTCATGGGTATCCTCTCCTACCTTATCTTCTTACTCCTCCACTTGGCAGTTCTCCTCCATCTGTGGAATCATAACCAACATCATTACTTACCTCTTCAGCCATCTTCAGGGAGAGAAGAGCATAGGATTAACCCACTGCACCACCAGCTCCCACACAAAGGTTTAGCATTTATTATAAGGAAGAAAACATAAAGGAAGGAATGAGCTGGATTTAAACCCATTATTCCTGGAGGATAGCATAACATGCTAGTGAATTAGCCCACTGTGTCATCTCACTTTCAGGGAAAACCTTCTTTATCATGGTCTATATAGGAAATTATCCAAGTCTTTGAAAATAAAATAAGAAATCAGCAGGATTTAGACCCAGTCCTCCTATCATTGTCTATAAAGTAGATTATCCAAATCTTTGAAACTAAAGGAAGGAATCAGCAGGATTTGAACACAATCCTCCAAAGAGGAACAGCCCAGTACACTAGTGAATTATCACATTGCACCATTTGGGAGAGTAACAGTAACTCTGCTGTTTACAATTGGTAGTGAAGGTAATGAACTTCAGCAAGCTAGACGGCTTTAGCTTTAACTTCTTATCCAATGCTGCCATCATGTAGCTATTTAGTAGAACTGCTAGTTCAAGTATTATCTGAAGACAGCTCAGTATCCCTTTGAAACCCCCTGTGCAAAAATAAAAAACAGTTCCAGGAAGTGGAACTGATACGTCATGCCTTCAACAACCTGGATTGGATAAAACAAGTTACAGAAAGTACCCGACTCCTGATTGGCAAACACAACTAGCGAATCAAACTGAAAAACAATACCTAAATTGCGCATCTGCTTAAAAACATATTTTATGATTAATAAACAATGTTGGAGTACAGGTGTCCATATGAAACACAAGTGTGTCATATTTCAAACCATAGGCTGGCTTTGCATCTCTCCAGACTGGCTCACTGGCCCTCGTTTCTGCTTGATTTGGCTATTTATTGATTCCAGGGCAAACCCGGTGTGGCTGGATCCGTACTGCCGCAACCTGGAGCTGGCAGCCCAGGCAGAGCATGAGGACGACCTGCCAGAGAACCTGAGTGACATCACCGACCTGTGGAACAGCCCCGCCCGCACACACGTACGTACACACACACGCACGCACACTGAGGCACACAGGCGACCACAAGTGAAGCAACACACTGTATGTAGAAGTCTTCTAGTCAATCCCTGCATAGCTACTTGAAGTCCCTCGGGTGGCTGTGTAATGGTTAGGATATCATGGTTGTCATGTTTTAAATGAGGGTATGGTGAGATCTACTGCAACATAACGCCCTGCTTTGTATGTAATAGTGTGTTACACTGTGGCCATTCGACAAGTTTACCATGGTAGTGTTGCAGTTTTACCATGTTTAGACTATGTATTTACTGTTTTTTTAATATGCTGTACCAAACCTCACTATTCTTCACAATCCTTACCTGTGCTTTTACAATGCTTTCGCTGTGCTGCTCCTTCATGCACTCTGCCCCTCATCTCTCCCCGCAGGGCACGTTTGGTCGAGAGCCTCAGGCGTCCAAACCTGAGGATGACCGTTACCTGCGTGCAGCGATCCAGGAGTATGACAACATCGCCAAACTGGGCCAGATCATGAGAGAGGGGCCCATCAAGGTAATCCAGAACCAGAACTGAAACCAGGCTCTTAGAGCAGCAAACCAAACAGGCAGAAATCCCTCCGGCTCCCAATTACAGGGATGGATAAGACTCTCATTGCATAGCAGTTTGATCTAGTCCCTGTTTTTTCTATGAGTTTAATAAGACACACCTAAGCTTGTTACCTGTACACTGGGGCTAATCAAGCTCATATCAAAACCTGGAAAGAGTGAAACTGCTATGCAATAGGAGTCGTATTCCCATCCCTGCAGTGGAGTTTATCTTGGAGTAACATTGTCAGTAACAGCCATTATTATACAGAAGGAGTAATAGTTTAAAATAAATGTTCTTGATTCTTATCATAACCATTAATGCAATAATATACAATAGATTAGAACTGCTGCTGCTGGTGGTGTATCTGCATTTAATGTGTTGTAGTTCAAACCAGTCCAATGGGCTTGCTAGCTTCCAAAAGCAAAGGTATTGTTTTTAAGATTTACAAAATAAAATGACCAATTTAAAAATATTCGGAATATTCTTTTAGTAATACCAGCTATTGCCACACAAACACTATGATCTGCTGGAAGTGAACTGTCAGTGGCTGTGAATGCTTAGGATTTCAAATGACGTTTAATATATTTGAGTTTCTGCACTCCCATGGAAAGAACACCTGGCAGGGAGTGGTGTCTCCGGTCTGTACCCCGGCTCTCTGAACGGTGTCTCTCGCTGCTCCTAATACAGATTGTGTTGCCATCAGGGTTCGCTGCTGAATGTCGTCCTGGATGATTATCTGAGGCTGAAAAAGCTGTTCGCAGCCAGACTGGTCACCAAATCAACCAGCAACGGAGACCAGTCCTCTGTGACTGAGGTGGGAGCCGAGTGCAGAGTTTTCTCCTGTCTCGCCCCGATCTCCTTCCACACTCGCTTTGCAGTGTGTGTGTGTGTGTGCTGTGTTCACTTTCAAAGGGTTTTACTATCCTCAATACTAAAATACACTCCATTCTCAACTCCTGCACTGTCACCCTGCACCTTAAAAGCAGTTCTGGTCTAAACACTATTCTCAGCTTTCCAGCACTGTCATTACCCTGAAACTTCATAATTAGCACTAGTCTAAACTCTGCAATACACTACTGTATCTTACTGACGACTCCTGTCTCTTATGGTATAGGAGTGTTCCCTCCAACATCACTATCCAGTGTCCTGCAGAGATGCATGGGAGTGTGGTACTTTCAGAAACACAAACGTTTTCACAAGAAGTCTTTCTACTTTTAGTAGTTCTAAATTTAGCACGATTGATTGTTTTAATAGTTATGAGCAATTCTGGTACTTTGACTTTTTTTTTTAAGTTGTGCTTTTAAGAAAGGGAGAATCTGGTTTCAGTAGAAAAAGTGGAAAAATAAAACAAAGTCTTTATAGTCCTACAAAAGAAAAAATAAAAAAAGGTCTAAGTCCAGACTCGATTCATGCAATCTCCAAGTATCCAACACTGCGCACAGCACTTCTGAGGCTGTATGCTCCGGACTGGGTAACAATGTGTGTGTGTTCCGATAGATATGTAGGTCCAAGACCCCGAAGTGTTTCTAATTGCTGTCTGCCTGTGCAGCTAATCCAGAGCGACCTGGACGAGGATGAGGAGGAGGAACGCAGTCCTGGCCGTGGAGGGACTCTGCGCTTCAAACACAAGCTCCCCGTGGAGTTCAAGGGTCCCGACGGGATCCACACCGTTCACGGCAGCACGGGCACCCTGCTCACCTCTGACCTCAACAGCCTGCCTGAGGATGACCAGAAGGCGCTGGTGAGGTCCCTGGAGGCCCTGCACAGCGAGAGCGGGCCCTACAGTGAGCGCAACGCACGCACAGAGTCCGCAAAGTCAACCCCGCTGCACAAAGCCAAGGAGGGGATCTCTGGGAGCCCCCTAGAGATCACAGAGCTATGACTAGCAGAGGCCTCGCTGGTTTGATAGGGCAGGGGAGCCCTCCGGCCAGGGTGGTCCAGGACAGTGGGGTTTGTGTGCCGTTTGTGGGACGGGAAGTTCAAAAAAAGGTTTGTCACATTTTATGGGAGCTATCGTGGAGAAAAAGCCTGTTGGACATTTGTGACGGAAATGCTCATTTCTTAATGCTAGCAGGCAAACTGTTAAGACGACAACACAAACGCTTCAATGTGCAAACCAGAGAACGATACTTCAACTAGACTGTGCACAGCCAATCAAACCAGCAAGAGGCCAACCTTAGTTATTTTTCTAATTTAATATTATTATTACATAGGGAACTTTATTTGAGGGTGAATGAGAATCCCCAATAGGGGAAGAACCTGGGAACAAGAATCAAAAACAGGACTGATCTCGAGGCAGCAGATATACAAGATAAAGGTTTGGAGAAAACATTCAGAATGGAAAAGACTGATAAGCACAAACATAGTGACCTACAATAGTATGAGACCTGAATAAGCTTCTTTCCAGAGGCTTGACACTACGATTTTAAGAGGCGTTGCCTCCACCTGCAGTAAAGAGCAGTCCTGAGTTTTTTTTTATGGGACCTGGTTTTCAATGCAGGGATTAAACTCAGAACTGCAAATCTGGATTGCTGTACTTTGCTGCTGGGGAAAAAAATAGCCTATACTAAAGATTATGGTTTACTAAAACTGGGCTTGACTGAAATGATGCAACAACCAGTATTATTGAACCTTCTTCCTATGACGTCAGCTTGAGATCAAGGAATTTATTTGACTATCCTGGCATGCTCCGTCCATTTAAGAATAATGGAGCATTTCTGTCCAAATTACAACACTGCCACTACTACGGAAAATTACCCCCCCCCCCCCCCCCCCCCCCCCCCCATTTATTATGGTCAAAATTAAAAAATAAAATTAAAAAAAGCTACATTTGAAAGACAAGCTGATTTTTTTTTAATTGTGTGTGCGTGTGTGTGTGTGTGTGTGGACAATTTAATTATTTTGTCGTCCCTGCCCCCCAGTTTTGGTTTTGTATATTTGTTTTTATTTAATAGTTTCAGGGATATTTGTTGCAAATCATGTTGAATGACCTGTAATAATAATAATAATAATAATAATAAAAAGAATCAATATGCAACAGGTTTGTTTTGTGAAATCCTTTGGATAGGTTCAACAGGTTTATACACTTCGCAACCTCCTAGCCAGAGAAGTGTTGGGAACCACATTAGAGCGATTGAGCTGAGCAGAAGCATATTGTATTTAGAAATGCTAAACAAAACATTGAGAAAGACTTTTAGTCGAAATAGTCCTAATTTAGAAAAACTAAAAAGAAACAAGTGTTTATAGTTATGGCAATTGTAGTAGAAGAAACAATGACAACATTTTTACTGTAAGTTGAAGTCTTTCTCATGGTCTGCAGACCCAATTGTTCAGTTTGCCTGGTAAAACTTTTCCAAGAAAGGTTCCCTCCAAGTCAAAAGTCCACCGTGCCAACATAAGGAAACTTAACTGGGGCAGAGTAGGTGGAGGTGCTGCCACCGACTATTGAGAATACCTTGTGTTGTGTAGCACGAATATTTCTTGTATTGGTGCTGTAAACCTGGATTGACATCTCAGGCAGTAGCGAGAGGCAGGGAGGGTTGGTGGAGGTCAATTCAAACCATGGTCCCGACTGTAAAGGGAGATGGGGTTATATTTACCTGCGTGATTACTATTGGTAGCTGTCACAGATTGAAGTCTGACATAATGTGAGAGTTCCCTCCTTAGTCCAGTGTATGCTTGACTTTTTCATGCCAAGCACATGATTATAGATGTGCAGGTGAACCTATGCATAGCTTTGCAAGTAGGATGTAGGTCCAATGCAAGGTCTGGAAACATATTGAAACTACCAGGAGGAAAACCAAGAGACCAGAACATTTTTGGTTTTTTAAATTTTTTATTAGTAGTCTGTCAAAAGTTAGATCAGAGTGCAAGACATTGAGATCTTAACAGAGAAACAAACAAAAAAAACAACAAGGCTTTATTTATTATTAATTTATTACAAATCTGCAGGTATGAACCAGATCACACATTGATACTGGCATGCCATTACGACGCCCTGATACCTAGGATCAGGAATCAATCAGGATGCGCAACAAAAAAAATTACTGCCAAAAAAATGAATAGAAAGCTTGTATTAGGAAAATAATTAATAATTTAATAATATTAATAATAATAAATGTTATTCTTGTGATTTTAAAGACACCCATTTCATCATTTGCCTTGAAATGCAGTTCCCTAGCAACTATGGGTCCTTCAATCTAAAAAAAAATATATATAATCACAGTAGCAAATGCCTTTCAGGAGTCAATTAAATGCAAGTATCTCAGCTAGCCAATCAGAATGCTTGAAAATAATTGACTTGCATGTCCAACTCTCTCTTAAACCCTTTTTGTACATCAGGTTAGCAAATAACTTCTACCTCCGCCTACACACTGCCTTTCTGTATGTAAAAAGGATGGGAAATTCCTTGTAAAATAATAAATTGGAACAGGGATGGAGTCATACTGTTTCACACAAAGCAGCCCCAGATAACAGCCAGCTCTGTAGTTACAATAATAATGTAGTTCTTGGTTCACTCCTGGATAGTCAGATTCTTGCACCCCAACTTTGGAGAAGTATATTGATAAATCATTCCCACCCTAACTCTTCACACACACACTAATATATATATACATATATATATATATATATACATATATATATATATATATATATATATACATATATATATATATATATATATATATATATATATATATATATATATATATATATATATATATATATATATATATCTGGATTATAATGGGACACAATGGCCTTGGCCATCTAGTGTTGGAACAGAAACATTTAAAAGCCATCAGAAATATACCCACAACCTAAAAGTAGAATAGTCCAACTTCAGTGCTCTGGTTCAAGGGCCCCCAACCAATTCCTTATCTACAGTATTCAAATCTCCCATTTCAATCCCTGTATTCACCCAGTGCATCTAAATGGAGAAACAGTTACTGGTTACAGTACAAGTCACCCCTCTTCCTTTCTAAAGAAAACACACAAATCTACTGAGATAACATTCCCTCCCCCCTCACTCAAAAATGAGGGACAGTTCCCACATTAGCATGGTATTCTTGCACAGCTAGGTTACACACTAAATGCAAAAGCCTGATTCTCTTAAAAAGGAAGGTGAACAAGAAAAATAAAAAGCTGTCATTCTGAATCTAATAAAAAAACAAAAAGAAAAATAAATTTGTCCCAGTTGTCTTAATTTAGTTTTTTTCTTTAGTTCCACACATGGCGCCTGCAGTGTTCAACAGCCTGAATGGGGTACAAAAAATAAGACAATTAACTATCGATTTCTTTAAAGAAGCAGATCAAAGTCAAGTCAATTTTAGGTTGAACGGAGTGGTTTACTAGTGTTACAGCATTAACAGTTATACTGCTCTATTAATACAATTGTTTTAGTCATAGGATGGGTATTTTAAACAATGCAAACCCCCAAATCCAGTACTGAAATACCTTCAATCAATTGAATTCCAAACCAGTAATCTGCTGACAGCAACATGCAAATAAGTTTACGCTGGAAGAAGCGTCCCTATTACCCTGCACCCTCCAGAGTGTCACTATGGTGTTTAATCACCACCTACACTACACTAATACAGGCCTGGCATTTAATTATGGACACTGGAGGAGTGTGTTGAGGAGCCTGCACTGAGGACAAGGAGGCATGTAATTCACTCACATTGCAGCGGGAGGCAGTGTCCATGTTCTTGCACCAGAAGGACGGTCCCCAACTGCATTGTTCGCTTCCCAGCAGATTGGGTTTAGCTGCACTTGCGCAGACTCCCAGTTTCTGAGAGACAGACAGAAATACACACATACATTTCAGTTCAGGTCAGAAGAGGGTTATCGTACCGATTCGATATAGCTGGGCCCTCAACGCCTGTCCACGGGTCTTCATTCCAACTTAAGCTCTCAATTTACATAATTGATCTAACTGTTCAATTGGACACATTTAATATTTGTCAATGTCTTTTACAGTTGATTTTAAAAATTCACTTCACAAGGTGCACTACACATTAAATATTTTTGAGGCATGGAGAGAAGTGTTAAATTCATCAATGTGCACCTTTAAGTAAATAAAATAGTCCATCTTTTTAATTATATATGTTATATAGTATTACACACACACACACAGTCTTTAAGATACACATATGCATTAAAAAAAAAAAATTTCCTCAGGTCATACAAAGGCTGTAAGCATGTACTCACAGTGCAGACGAAGTCAGGATCCAGCATCTGCAGCAGAAGCTGAACAAGCATCGGCTCATACTGCTCCACCAACTGGTCACACTGCAGAAGAGGACAAGACAACATAAAACCACCAGCTCATAATTAAAATGGGGCAGGGAAGGGGGTACAATAGACAATCATGCGTCTATGTACAGTCTCTGAAGACTGCAGTCGTTTCACAACTTAATGCAACAAGATGACAGCAAAGCAGGGGGTAGGACACTTCACACAGAGAGTAGCGAGTAGGGAGAATGTTGTCAATGCTGAAGCAGTTGGATCCGACAAAGTTTTGTGGTAAACCAGCTACTAGGAGCCGGACAAGCACACCTGCTTTGAACTGACAATGGCTCTGAACAGGGGATCAATCAATCAATCAATCAACCTACTCCTCCAGTCCCACCAGCCCCCCTCACCTCCTCTTGCATGGCTGCAGGCAGGAAGCTGCACACTTTCTGCACAGCAGCCTTGATCTCTGCCTCCGTGGCATTCTGCTGCAAGATCCCGTCAATATAACTCACTGCCATCTTGCACACCTGGCAAAAATCTCCTGCCTTGAAGCGAGCTTGGTCCACTGCCGCTGTGGAAATACAGAGGAGTTCAGAGTACAAGTGAAGTCTCAGACACTGTACACTTAACACACTGCAATAAATTACAACCAGCAGAATTCCTTATTTACAAAACATGTGGCATAACATAGCACACGTTACAACACTTACTTGCACGTAATGTTATAGCCCAAAATAAAGATATTTATTTTATATATATATATATATATATATATATATATATATATATATATATATATATATATATATACACACACACATACATACATACATATATATACACACACACAGTACCAGTCAAAAGTTTGAGTACACCTGCTTGAAACCAGGTTTTTAATGATTATGCTTTTAACTTTATAAACTTGTTTATAAACACTTAATATTTCATTATATGATACGTGTTCTTATATAAGCTGATAATCATAAGTGAATTGGATTCAAAAATTAAATTTTTAAATGAAAATGTAAATCTTGTCAATTTCAATGTCACCCAAAGCAAGGGGATTTCAGTCTGAAGCCCAAGTCAGTTAAAAGTCTGAAATGTTTATAACACAGTGTTAGAACACTGGCCCAAGTATAAAAGTGTCTTTGTTAGATGTTCTCTGAATTAACTAGCATGTTACCTAATTAACCTTTTGTGAGGGTCCATGATTACTATAAATATAGGTATCATAGGCACAAGAATGTAAGGGGGCAGAAAATGGCAAAATACGCTCTGTTAAGCAAAGAAAAAAGTCTGCAATTACTTATAGAATTGAAGGCCAATCTTTAAGACAAATCACAATAACTTTGCAAGTATCTATAACTGCTATGGCCAAGACCATCAAACGAATTGAAGAAACTGACACTCATGGGGACCGAACAAGGTCAGGCAGGCTAAGGGTGACCTCAGAATCGGAGAACAAGTTCATTCGAGTCACAAGTCCTCGAAACTGGCGATTAACTGCCCCTGAAATACAAGCTCAGCTAAATGCTACTAAAAGTACAGATTTTTCAACATCAACTGTTCAGAAGAAATTGCTTGAAGGTGGCCTAACTGGAAGAATTGCTGCAAAGAAACCAAATCACTGTTTAGAGGAAGAGACTTGCCTGGGCTAAAAAACACAGAAAGTGGACGTTTGAGGAGTGGAAGTCGGTCTTATGGACCGAGGAGTCAAGATTTGAAATATTTGGGTCCCAACGCAGAGAGGGTGAGCGCATGAGTTCTGCATGTGTGGTTCCCACTGTCAAGCAAGGAGGAGGCAGTGTCATGGTCTGGGGTTGCTTTGCTGGTGACAGAGTTGGTGATCTTTACCAAGTCCATGGCAAGCTCAACCAGCATGGCTATCATAGCATGCTTCAGAGGCATGCTATTCCATCAGGATTACGGCTAGTTGGGCAGTCCTTCATTCTTCAGCAAGATAATGACCCGAAACACACCTCAAAGTTGTGTAAGAACTATCTGGCGAAGAAGGAAAGTGAAGGACAACTCAATCTAATGACCTGGTCTGCCCAGTCTCCAGACCTCAATCCCATAGAACTTGTATGGGACGAACTGGACAGAAGAGTCAAAGCAAAGCTACCCACAAATGCCCTACATCTCTGGAAATTGCTGCAGAAGAGCTGGGAAGACATGTCGGGTGATTTCCTGCTGAAACTTGTTAACTGAATGCCTCGTTATTAAGGCAAAGGGTGGCTACTTTGAGGAATCCAAGATTTAGAGACAATTTTCAATTTTCTTGAACATTGCTTTGATACTCCTTATGTTTTGTATATTGTAACATGTGTTTTCATTTTCAAGTATTTACAGAAACGTATATGACGTAAAACATTGTCGATTATAAATAAAACCTAGTTTCCAGCAAGTGCACTCAAACTTTTGACTGGTACTGTATATACACACAAATCTTACAGCTCTCTGGTGGTCCATTTAATAAAAGCTACATGATACAAGCCACCTGATGTACAGGATGGCAGCTGCAGCAGGGTGAACTCACGGATATAGAGGCGGCTGGCGTCCTTGCAGAGCCCCAGAACAGTGCAGATGGTCTTAGGGTCAGCCTGCTGCAACAGCAGCTCGATGATGGCCTGGCCGTAGGATTCAATAAGGTCGTGGCACTGGGCAGAAAGGGTGGCGGGCAGGATGGAGCAAACCTTCTCTACAGCGTGGATTACCGACTCCTGAGAGAGAAAGAAACTTTAGGAGTGGGAATCTGGAGTGGGCTAAACCCCATCAGCACCACTTCACAAATGAGAAACTAACACTATGCTTTTGCTCGTTAAGTGCGCTTTCTTTATTTATTTTAAAAAGTGGGGGTGAGTTGAAAGTTTTCAAAAACTCTGAAGTATCCATCAGATGAAAATTCCTAATACTATATTTTTTTCTTTTCATAGGTTTCATAACCCAAACACACATTTTATTATTAGAAGTAGAGCAAAAAGGAGAACAATGTGCATAAAAGCAACACTTTAGGATGCATTTCCCCTTAACTGAGCTTTGATTTAAAATGTGCTAAGCTGCTTTCTGCAACACCCTTAAACACAAGGAGAAAACAAAGTGAACATTTTACTTCATGCACTGTGCAAATACTGTATAATAATTAAAAAAAACCTCCCGTACCTCAGTCTTCTCCTGCTCCACCATGCTCTCGATCTCCTTAATGACATACTCACAGACAGCACACTGTGGGGAATCACGGGCCTTCACCAGTCTCTGCTAAGAGGAGGGTGGAGAGAAAGGGGGTCATCCACCAAGACATTTATATTTACAATCATTTCAAAACTGAGCTGGGAGTCCTCTTTGTGGTTACTATTATTGTGATCATTTTTTTTATTTTCTTACATTAAAAAATAAATAAATAAATGGCCACACACAATGTTATTCGTGTCTAATGTTAAAATACCAAGTGAATCTGGCCTCAACATACAGGATGATTTTGGAGCACAATGTTTCTCCAAGAGCTAGAATTGAATATAGTGCTGTAAATTAACAAGTAAAACAAAATGGAGAGAAACATGGTGTAATGCAATTTCAGACAATAAAAAAAGTAACTTAAGTGTTTGATATGAATACAATTAGCTTTAAATGTTGAAGAAAGTTTTCACAAAGCTTCAGCAATTATGATGGAATGGGATTAACAGAATATAAAAATTAGTAGAAAGTACTTTAAAAAGCTTTGGGAACTACCACATTACAGACAGTTAAAACTGTATTTGAGGATCATGGAGCAGTACACATAGAACGCAGTGATAGAAACAAGACTCTCGTTCCACAGCAGTTTGATCCATTCCCAGTTTAATAAGACACCTGAGCTTGTTACCTATACACTGTGGATAATCAAGCGCTTGTTAAAACCTGGAATGGGTGAAACTGTTATGCAATAGGAGTTGTATTTCCATGCCTGTAAAGTGGAGGTACCTTGGCAGGTGCAGAGATCTTGGTGGCTGGGACAACCTTGGCAGCTGGGAACAGCTTAGCAGCAAAAAGAGTCTGCATGGGCACAGACTTCACAGAGGAGGCACAGAACCCAGCTCTGGCACAGATGTCTTGTGGTTTCTACAATGCAAAACAAGAATACGCAAAACAAGTATAAGAAAACAAGAATCAGAAGGGGGCATTTACCATGATTTTAGCAAAAACAAACATTTGCTTAACTTTAGTAGAACAATTTTAACAAAAATAACTGGTTATAACATGCATTTAAAAAATTAATCTAAAGGTGGTGGTGACATCCAATTAAACAGAGGGGAGCTGTTGAAAGACAGCCCACATTATCAAAACCGATACAATCTGAATTCACAGGAAAAATAATTGATCTGTCTTTAGTTCACTTGAGCCATTTCAATTGTAATTATATATTTGTATTAAAAAAAGATATATATATATATATATATATATATATATATATATATATATATATATATATATATATATATATATATATATATATAAGACATTTTTTCAATGCCCTCGGCAGAACCCTGTTTTTTTGTGCAGTTTTTCCCGGTAAGCCCTACAGGCATGCATCGCTATAGTAACAGAAACATCCGTGAGCTATTCCAGTAGCCTGCTCCACCTTTCAGTGTTCATGCTTTTACTCCATAGTGCCAGGGGTTCAAAAACAGCCATACATCAGGAACACTTTTACCAGATACAAGAGAGAAATAGGACTGTTTACCTTGTAACTCTCTGCCTTCTGCATCACAGACCACTTAGCTATCCAATTCTAACACCCTTTTACAACCCCCCCAACATCCACACCCACACACTTGTATCTGGTACCAGGCTTTAAAAATATATAATAATAATCGACAACTATAAAAGGTACGTGTTACTACTAGGGAGAAGCAGAACTATACACTACACCACAGCAAGTAAAAAAAAAAAAAAAAAAAAAAAAAGCAACTAGGGGTGAGGCTACTGAGTTTTCAGCAGACCTACCTGGTCCTGTAGTTCAGAATGGGACAGAGTAAGGGAGGAGGATGGGGGACAAAACAGAACAAAAGTGATTAAAGTCAGAATAAGAGATATTGCTAGAAGAGTAGCGTTGTTATGATGATGTTTTCCCAACATCTGTACTGTTTTCAGTTCCACTCTAAAATAAAATCATAAAATGAACCACCCTCCCTCTTTGAAAGACCAATGGATTTATTAAATCTGCTCCCCCCCCCCCATGTAAATTGCTTTCAGTTTTTTTTTTTTTTTTTTTTTTTTTTTTTACTGAAACTAATTTGTATTACACTCTTCCTTAGGTTTACTGTTTGGTGTACCCATGTAATTTAATATATAAATAAAACACTGGCTTTCTCCTTTGCACACATCCATGAAAAGGTCATTTTAGCTGTATGGAAATATAAACGGCTTTATTCCAAATTAAAAACAGGTGCAAGGAACATAATCTGAAAACTTTTTTGTAGCTTATACAAAACAAATGCACTCATTTCAGAAATGTACATATAACTTGTAGTGTACTGCGTCTTTAAAGCGGGAACATAACAAATTGTAACAACGCTACTGGCAAAGCACAGATCTTGTTTTAGCAGGGTTTCAGCTGCTGTACATTGTTGACGGAGCAAAACATACCAGCTCACATTCCACACAGCATGACTATACAATTACCATTGCTTTAAAGAATCGTTTTACAAAGAACCTCTAAACTAAAACCCTGATAAAATGAATGATGGAGAGAAGAAAACCTTTTGAAAAAGACAAAATTAAGGATAAAATATAAATCATTCCAGTACTTCTTTTTTGTCAAGTAATCCCAGAATTTCAATCTCGGTAAGATTATCTAATAGGATGCGATTTATTCTCTCCCCTTGTCCCAAAATAAAGCCACTTACCATGGACATCAACTGCTGGATAATAAGTGGAGCATACTGGCTGACATACTCTTTGCACTATTAGAAAAAAAAAAAAAAAACACACACATTCAATAACTCAGTAAAAAAAACAAAACAAAACAACCAGGATGTGTTTCCCGTTGTCCATTTTAACACCAACCCAAATATGTAACACATTTTTTTCGACGTACTTTACACATTTTACTACAAATCAAAACCAACCCAGTTTTACAATTAACGGATGGCCTAATGCTGCAGAACTAGTCAGACAGCAGAGCTGCATGAAGTAGCTCATCATTTGGTTCTCTTTGGAAAGAGACACACCCACCCACGTGAGGTAAAATTAGCATTGGACTAAATGGTTTGTGACCGATACCAAATGCAACACACATTCAGAGAGATGTATGGATTATGTCACCTGGGATATGGGTCCCTTAAAAGATATAACAAACCATGCAAGGGGCAGATTACGGCACTGCGTGTGCCACACACACACACAGCTCACCAGATCAGCCATGCCAGACCCCAGGAGGTCACACTGCTCCTTGATCTGCTCGACGATCCTATTCACAAACGAGGAGTTGGCCTTGGCTTCTGCCTGAGCATCGGAAACAAACGTCACACAATCTTTGCACACGTCTCCATCCTCCTAGGCATGAAGAAAGAAACACAAAACACATGAAGCAGGACATTAACCTCCCATCACCTTACATGAGCTGCCATCCAAGACAGTGGGCTGCCAATCCCTAACCCTAACCCTAACCCTAGGGACATTCCACTGCAGGCACATTTTTTTAAAAAGCTAATTTAAGTTAAGCAATTTGAAACAAAAAAAAAAAGTAATGTTCTTTAATACTTATTCTTATTGAAATAATACAAATTCATAAACAATCGAAATAATTAAGTTCCCTTTCTCTGAGTATATAATTCAATACATGGTATATACAGTGTATATTCCAAATAATTTAAAATTAAAAGTCCATTCATAAATACTGTACATCCAAATAATTTCTAAAATTGAAGTTTTAAATATAAATAAATCATTGTATTTAAAACATGTAACCCACCCCCGATTCTGGGCTTCTGATCAATTGTAACAAAACGGATTCAGCTCACTGGTATCAGAATGGCTTTGAACTGCTACACACAAAATGGCATTCTTATTTCCATCCCTGGAAGAGGTTCTCAAGATACAGATAATATAAGTGAGATATGTATGAAGGTTCCTCCCCTGTATCCCAGTTATCTCTGAGGATAGCTAGTCCTGCCCTCTCTTTACCGCAGGGGGGGCCTCCTCAGTTTTGCCCTGGGGGTACAGCAGCAGGGGGATGTTGGCGATGAAGGGGGACACCACCTTGGAGAGGTCAACCTCAGGAATCTTATTGGACAGGATTTGCTGGGCAGTGGCGGCAGCTGCACCCAACTGCTGCTGCAGGGATTTACACAGCCCCAGGGCACAGCAGGCTACATTTGGGTCCTCCTAAGAAATAAAGTTTGAGAAGATCAGTGGACATGGAGTGTGTTACACAAGACCCACCAGCCCCAGAATACTTGATTGCTCAAGGTTTAACAAAAGCCAGGATTTATTAAAAACATATTATATTAAAAAAAAAAAAAAAAAGGTACCGGTAACATAAAACATCTTTTAAAAAAAGCAATACATTATGTGGAATTGCAGAGTTGGAAGGTGTAGCGACAAGACAAAAACCTGCAGCTAGGGGCACACAGATTGCTCTTGCAGTTGAAAAATAACACTGTACCTTTATGCTTGACCACAAATCTAATAAGGTTTGAGTTCTTTGGTTTTTGGCCAAGAGTCACTTTCCACAAATAAGCTTGGTATGATCAGAGGGCCTGAGGGAAATTGCTGCCAAGCTGAAGGCAAGATGCACAGAGGTGATTTGATAAGACAGTCACATGCACAGGGCCGAACTACTCTGCCTACTGTTTGAGCAGCCCATTCATGACACCAACTAGCCACCAATTTAGATCCAATTCAATGTGTATTTCCTTTATTAGTTAAGATAAGTATGGCTATTCAAGACACCTGAGCTAAATACATTTGCAAAGCCAGTTAGAAGCCTAGTTCCAGAAACAGTTTCTCCAATATCATACCACTCATAGCATTCACAACTGCAGGAAAAAAAAAAAAAAGTGGTGGGGGTGGCTGGAGTAAAATTCTCCCAAACTTCCTGTTCTGCATTGCTATTAAACTGATAGGTGATCAGTCCTTCAACAACGGGTGATTGATAGACTCATTTTTGCAGTGTGAATGTTAAACGGGTTCTATAGTTATAAAAGTTTCGTATGAAAATAAGCCTTACAACTTTGATACAATCCTTGCTATTTCTGACATTACCTCACTCATATCCCTCATGAAGATGGCTTAGAAGTTGAACTGAAGCACAAACATGCTGCAATATAAGCCACTAGACACACACACACACACAGGAGAGATTCACCAACACAGCAACAGATTCTTACCAGCTCTCCCTTGATGATGCCCATGACGATGGGGAAATAGTTGTCCACCATATCCTTGCACTCACCGGACACGCCCTTGTCTGGGATCAGCTCACATGCCTTCTCCAGGTAGCCCAGGATCTCCGCCTGCAAACACAGACAAAGGGAGAGTGAGGACACCTGTTGGCTAAGGGTGTAAAGCAGCATCAGAATCACTATACAATACATATCACACTATGCTGGTTGTCACAACATCATATGCGTCACTAGACATGGTATGGTCCTGCAGGGCCAAGTTGAAATTAAAAGCATACCTCCGTCGCATTGTCCTTCAGCAGGTTGCCAACGACACCAAGGACTTCCTTGCACAAATCACATGGCACAGATTTCTTTAAAAAGAAAAAACAGGAAGGAACTTACTCACTTTGCCACAACCCTGAGAATTTGGATGCATTTGCTACAACAGAAAGACAGCATCAGGAAACAAGCAGTTTCACTTGCAATCTAATTTATTTAAACAAAGTACTATCATAAGGAACATGTTTTTGATTGAGTGTTTTGAAGTTAAGCATGAACCACACAATTAACTTTTACAATGGAGTTTCTGCTGGTCAAAGATTAGTAATTGACTTGTTTGCTAATCAAGCAGCGTCTCAGACCTACATGTCCGATACTCACTGCAGTTGGCTTGTTCCAGACGTTTTGCTGGCAGTGGGCCACTGCCTCACACTGAGACGCCGTCTTGACATTCTGGCACCAGTAGGGGGGGCCATTTGCACACTGTTCCTTCCCCAGCAAAGGAGAAGCCACAGCTGGGGAGAGGGGAGGATGAGATTAGGGGTACAAACCTCATGGGAGTGCAACAGACTTTGGTACCTCTCTTCAATCATACCATGAGAGAAAATAAATACATTCTTTTAAAGCCTAATTAAAAAAAAAAAAATAACAAAACAATCTAGATTTTTAAACAAACTTCTAGCTTTTTTAACATTACTGAATATTTTATGTTAGAGTCTTTATAGGTCGTTAAGCAGACAAATTTAAATGCATTTTCTATTGTGTGATAGGGAAGTAGGTGTTATTGTTGGCTAACCAGACAGTTTCAGAATTTTCCATCAAGTTATACCAATAATTATTTCACCCAGTTGTATAAAACCAGCACACAGAGATGACCAATTACTATATTTATTTCATATTGAAAAAAAAAGTCAAAAATAAGAAAAGTAGCATAAGCTAAACTAAATTTAAAATCACAACCTGCTGGAGAAAATGATATATAACTATTTCAATTCTACACAATCGGCATGATTTCTCAATAATTTATTTTCAATAAAATTAATTTAAAAATGCATTCTGAAGAACTCTGGACACCACAAAAATACAGGGCTTCCAAGTCACCCTTTTAACTTGGATATTACTCTGCGTTTCCTCATGGAGGGAACATCACACACATTGCACTATTGTCATTGCCTTTTCTGCAGGAAGAGGATCGGGAGAAGCAAATTGTAAAGTTGAGAAGTAGGAAGCTTGTTTTGGAAAGCAAGGACTGTACAAAAAAAAAAAAAAAAAAAAATGAAGTAATACAAATCCAGTTTTGAAATACTGGTTGGAAGCGGTGACTCAATACACACATGACCAGTCAGCTGTTCCTCACACAATAGAAGCAGAAGTATAAGGAATTATATTGTAGTTAGGGTAACATCAGTAGCCTGTGCTTCTGACCCCTGTTGCCAATTAAACGTTTAAAATTATGTTTGTGCACTCTGCTATGAATTATTCAAGTGATGAACTTCTCAATTTGACTTCTGCAAGCCCACAAAACATCAGAACCACCTTGTGCACTGCCAAACCAGAGATGATTTACCATTATCTAGCAGTATGGTAGTAAGAAATACAACATCACTACAATGTTGGGATCACAAACACACCCAGTCCAATTTAGAGAGCCAGATGTTTCTCACATGCAGGTTTGTTTGTTTCCCCTCCACTCCCCAAGGAAAGATAAAACCTGATAATGTTACAAAACTAGAAATAGTACTTATACTGGCACAGCAACTTTTAATCCTCTTTTGAAACAAATGTTACCATCAATGGTTATATTGCACCATCTGCTTGCTGGAAAATGAAACGGAAACACAGAGAAAAAGCCCACACATTCCTGTTGCTTGTTTTAGAAAGGGAGGCTAAAACACAAACAAAACACTTGACTAGCAAACAAACAGCCAGGTTTAAATCCCCAGGGCTATTGCTCAACAGCATGCAATATCCCCGGTCAGCTCTTGTGTGAAGAAAGTAGGCTGACCTCAACCTGAAAGGAGGGGTCGGCTTTATCAAATCTGCTCAACAACAAGCTTCTAAACAGGGACATTCTGTACTGAAGACCGAGGGGGAAGCAAGTAACACATAATGAAGAACTGAAAGACAAATGTCACTTGTATACCAAAAAAATAAGGAAATGGTGCAATGCCCCCTCCATGGACCAGTTAGCCTTAGTTGTTATTCTCAGGCTGCTTTTAAAAAAACTCCCCTATTGTTCCAATTAAAATTGAAACCGAAGCTTCCTCTTGAATGGGATGATAAAAACATTCAAATGGAAAAACTTATGTACAGTATAGTTTCATTATTTAATAGATACATACACACCCCCATCCCCCACACCAAATCAATAAAGGAAATAAAAGTGGGGAGGTTTATCACCAAATAAAACTGAAACAATTTACATAATTATCAATTTTGACCAGCCAGTACACTCCAAACATGCCCAGTAACAGACTACGGTAAGCGAAGGGGTCAAAACTACATTAACTGATGAGAAAACTGTGATAATTGTGGACTACCGTACCTCAGGGGCTGTAAAAACAACCATGCGTGTACAGTACCTCATGGAATTCACATTTTTAGTTAATGAGTGTTTACAATATACTGTAATTTCTGTAATTCCAAAACCGCACAATGACTGTAGTTAAACCAACGCGTTGAAGTGGAGCAAAACAAAAAATGTGAACCGATACCAGACAGAAGCGTACGGCAATTTCCATCTCAGACATGCAAGACATCTACTCAGACGGTCGTCCGTTTAAGTGAGCAATGGTCGGAACCTCAGCACTCCAGCTCCTTCCAGTATTAGTCAATAGGGCCCCACCTGATCCTTGCAAACGAGGCAAAACAGGGAAAATGCAGAACCGCAGGCGCCCTATCGGCCACAGGGAACCGTGGATTCCCCGGGCAGCACTCAGCCAATTGTGCACGGCCCCTAGGAACTCACGCTCACGGTCGGCAGTGACATAACCTGGATTTGAACCTGCGATCTCCAAGCTGTAGGGCGCATCCTGCACTCCCCGCGGCACACCTTTACTGGATGTGCCACTCCGGAGCAAGAATCAGGTCTATTTTTGTAATTTTACTCAATGTACAGTATAATTCAGAGCAGTCACTTCAGATGACTGTGTGACTTGCCTTGGTACAGGGAAGAGATGCTCATCACCAGACAACTACCCAAAAACAAGGGAAGTACTGCATCAGGATAAACTGGGTTCACCCATCACCGTAGGAATAAAGAAGGGAAAGGATATACATGATGAGGGGTATGGGAGAAGATAATGTTAGGCTAATGAGGTAATCAAATTAAAGGCTTGATTAAGCTTTAAAATGTGTACTACATTATCACTAACATTTTCAATGGAAAGAGATTTAAAAGATTGAAATCACGTAGATGAGATCGCTCCTTTCCAGTAAATGATGGCACATCATATATAGTAGAGAGCTTGCAGGAAACACTGCAGAAAAAAATACAATAACAAAGACTTAAACTCAGTTCTCTAAGTTTCAGTTCAGCAAGTTCACCTTACCAAGAAAAAAAAAAAAAAAAAAAAAAAAAAAACTAGCAGCACAACCCAAAATCAAAATCCGCAGAACTGAACTTCAGGTTTCCCTTCTGCAGCTAAAGAACTAGGGTACTTTCTGTTCCTTGGTTATGCAAGTCACATATAAAAGCTATAAATAAAACAGTGTCTTCGATTCAGACTAGAAATCCTGTATAAGAAAATAAAGCAGTCACTAGGACAGATTTGTCAGACCTCCTGTATATGTGTCACTGCGTGACTAGAACTTACAACACTAAAAGTAAAAACACATTTATAATTTAGTGCTCTAAACACATGTAGCTACTGATTTTACCCAGAATGGATTTACAACAGGGATTTAGATGCTGTAATTCTTTGTGGAATGTTTTTTTTTTTTTTTTTTTTGTAGAATTGCTGTGGTCATGTGAAGTAAGATAGGATTACTGCAGGTCATTAAGAAGTTCTTGGTATTTAGGGTACGAAATTGACAACTGTTCCCAAATACAAACCAAGTTGTTACAGAATACCAATCTTACCTTGCCCCTGGCTGGGAAGTGTGACTCTTCCCAGTGCCTGGTATACCACGTTCAACATACTGTACAATAGGTCACAATGCTAAAAACAAGCTTGTCCAGGCCTTTCACAAATTACATTTTTTTTTTTTTAAATGAAATCTTACACTGGTTCACCAAGTGTGCCTCTACAAGTACAGTACAGGGGATCCTTAGCAATTCTCCCCCAAACCCCTTACAAAATTGTATTATCTAGATCCAGAAAAAAAATTGTTTACGAAATAGTTTAATTTTAAAAACCATACCACTTTAAAAAGCAGGGGAGCAGCCAAGTTCAATTATGCACAGCAAAAGCACATGTACATATGTAAGTGGAACATACTCTATGTGTTCATATTACACTCAGTTGCACTGCACTTTAAGCATATTCTCTGGTCTATTGTTAAACTTGGAATGGGCCCAACTGCTGTGTAACGTACATACTGAAGCGCCATAATAATTGTTTGTGAGCAAAATATTTGGCTTATCACTGCCATAAGATCTATTCTGATGTCGAAATGTTGGCGATCTGTTGCAATATACAAAGTATATATTGTTAGTGGAATATGGTTTCGTGTCAAAAATGTTTGCGGGTTTTTTTCCCCTATACGCGAAAAACGCATAATAAAAGGCTAGCAAATATTTTTGGCTTTACAGGCTATGTATTGCTAATCACAGACCAAGTGCACTTATTTTTTTCCCCCAGTGAACCAAACAAGTGATTTTCATGAACCTCCCTAAATGGTGTTGGATTGCTGCACTATATATGTTTCAATCACATGGCAATACTGTCCCAAACACATCAGTGTGTTACAAAGAAACAAACTGTCCTTCATTATGAACAATTACATTAGAATCGCTTATTCTGAAGACTACTTTAAATTCAGTTCGTTGGAAGTCTTTTTGTTTTTAAACAAATCTGATTAGCCTATAATGTAATATACAAAGGTTTGGGTAATAAAATATTCACTCAAAAAAACCAAACAAAAAAAAAAAAAAAAATAAGAATATTAGTCAGGAAGAATTTAGCACGGCTTTTTTGTATTTTTTTTTTCTGTGGTTATACTTTTACATTCTATATGCATAACAAATAACTATTCTAGGCTTGATCTACAATACATGTATACCTGTGTTTAAATCTTGCACAACAATCAAACCAGCAAACAAAGGTGTTATTTAATGTTTTTGTATTTCGTTTTAAATTATAATTTGATTATCTTGCATTAACAATTAACTACAACAATAGGGTACAGTCAGCTTTTGTAAATCAGATTATCGTTGAATTACAGAACCCAATTCGGGCTGTTAAAATAAATTATATAAGAAAAATACATTTTATAGGTACTTAAAGTAGAATAATTGATTACAAATCAATTATCAGGACGTTTCGGACTAGAAGTCCTTCATCGGCTGAATACAAAACAGTACTTAAGAAGTTTATAAAAAAAAAAAAGTAAATAAAATATCCTTTTATTTTTTTCATTTCTTATTGATCACTTTGGTGCACAGCAGTCTTTATTTCTCAAGTGTGTGGGACAATAGCTTTATTTCTCAAAACATATCTATCTATATATATATATATATATATATATATATATCATATTATATATATATGTCAAAAAGAGCCAGCTATAACAAGAATGTTTTTTTAAAGATTTGTTTCAAACAAGAATTAAAGAATGCCTTATTGAGTGTTGTTACGCCCTACGCAGAAATACCACACAAAGTAGTAGATCAGCTTACTTTATAATATATCTTATATATATATAGCATATATATATATATATATATATATATATATTAAACAGAAACAAATGCAGCACAATCAAATATAAAACATTTAAATAAAAATAAACTTGTGGCGATTTACAATGCAGCAAATACAAATCATAAAACATTTAAATAAAAATAAACACAAATCGATTAACCATGTTGTTTACTTGCACCTATCGCCTTCCAGCTTGGTTGTCTGTTGAATGGCGTAATATTTAATCAAAACCGCCTCACTGTGTCTCGTCCTTTATCGTACTAATAATAATAACAATATATTAAAGTTTGTATTGTACCTGTGCAGATGAACAGAAGCGGGAGGAGAAACATCATCATGTTTTTGGAAAGTGATCTCTCTGTCACTGCACAGGGCTTTACTGCTGCAATGCGTCACTGAGCTATACACCGACTGCGCGTCAGGTGACCAGCGTGACTGAACAAACAGGAACGAGGAAACGACATGGGGGAACCAGGGAGTAAGGAAACCGTATTCCTCAACACTGCCATCTACCGCACAGGAGGCAGAAACACACGACACACACCCGTTGAGGCAGAGGACCGTGTTTTCAAACCGTTTCCTCTATTCTTTAATTTACTCCTTTTTTTTAAATGAGAAAAAAAAAAAAAAAAACATGTTAGTTTTTGAAAATGAAATACAAAACGGCTGAAGTAAACCCTTTGAAAATATATATCAGCCTGTTTCGTTGCAGATTCACACACTTATAGTAAACTGCACGTTAAACTGTAATTAATAGCTGGTGTTTGGTCGCTTCCCTCTCTTACCCGCATGTCATATTTTGCCTTTTGGGGCGGGGCGACCAGTATATAAAGACACAACAACATAAACATGCAATATTTTTTTTGTTAATAACTCGTATGTTAACAGCTTTGTTTTGTTCACTGGAGAAGCCTAGAACGTGTTGCATCTTGTGCGTTCGCGGGGGGTGGGGGGGGTCGTGGTTGCTAGGCAACTGTCTTACGTCATTAATTTCCGCGCAGCTTCTGTGATGAGTATCCTTTGCGCCGCCATCCCTGTGCTTCTTCCTTCTTTCCACACGCCGAGCTCAAGATGGCGGACCAGGCTGCTGTGCCGAGTGATCTTTTTCAACACGTGTACTCCTTTCTGGTGGAAAACAAGTTCACCAAGGCCGCACAGGAGTTTATTAGAAAGGCTAAAGTGGTGAGTCGATAGTTTCTACTTCGGAGACGGGAGAGTTTGTAGGAGTCTGATGGTAGGGACGAGATATGCCGGGTAAAGCGGGACCATCGTCAGTGTTGTTACAAGATCAGACACGTGTGAAACCTTGAACATTAAAGGGTTACACAATATACGTTTTAAATTCCGAAGTAGTATATTAATAGGAACAGTTAATATCGATATGTGATCGGTGCATCAGCCAGGCGGGCATGAGTGTGCGAGTTAGGGAAATCTTGACAACTGTACCTGTATATTTTAAGAGAATTGCCATAAATTAGTACCAGTAGAATGTAAGCGCCATGTTTTGCCGAGAAACTTATTTAACTTTGTAAATACAGTAAGTAAATGCGTTATGACAGAATGACACGCCATATATATATATATATATATAAAAATATGAATAAATATTGGAACATAGTAGCTCAGAGTCAGATATTTATTTATTTGGTGAAAGTAAACCAATCAAATCCTCTCTAGTTCTACCATACAGCTAAAACACCACAGACTATACGTTGTTGTGCAGCAGTACACTGCCTCCGCGCTCGTTTACACACCTGTGAAGCCACAAGTGCAGGGAGCGGAGTCAGGCGAACAAGCCACTTGTTTTACTTCGTTTGGTAAATTTGGCGCAATAAATATAATTGACCGTCATACGGGAGAGCGTATCTGAATAATGTTCAACTCCTTTTTTTGATCTAATCTTTTTTTCTTTATTTCTATTCAATCAGAAACCTCTGGACACTAAAGCAACGAATCTCGTAGAGGTCTTCAACTTCTGGGTCAAGTAAGAGTTCAAGAATGTTCTTTCCTTTCGATGTATCCAGTACAACAGCCACACACACATATATGTAAGGCTGTAAATCTGCTTTAGATTCACTTTTACACAGAAGGTCTAACAGTATACTTTACTGTTTCAACTTCCATACATATTGTGTTGAAAAAGTAGATTTGATTTAGTGTTTCTAGTCTTTGTATTTCTCACAGGTAATTTTTAGATAAATTCTATGTTGTTGATTTTTATTTTAGTGCTAAATGAAGCAGTGCACTCGTGTCATGTGATGCACTGCCTTTCATAAATGCCCAAATATGTTTTGCTTGTATACAAGTCTGCAGTGTTGAAAGTGGGAAGCCTGGGCAGGTTTAAACAGAGTAAGGTCAAATGTTGGTAAAATAAATGAATATCTGAGTGTTTGAGAAAGCATATTATACATTAAAGGAAAGCCTTGCTCAAAATGACCTTTTACGTTTTGTTGCTTTTTGACAGGTCTCCCGAGGCTAAGAAAAGGAAAGCTGTGACCAATGGACCAGCGGCGAAGAAAGCCAAGCAGGAGGACAGCTCGAGCAGTGAGGACTCCTCCAGTGAAGATGATGAGCCAGCCAAGAAGAAACCTGCAGGTACAGCCTTTCACCAGCATGGGGTGCCAGAGGGCTGGAAAAGGCCTGGTAACATGGGCAAAGATGGGTCTGTAGTTCAGTTAACCATATTAAAAACATTTTTTTTTAAATGCCTGTAATAACTCTGTTGCAGTGAGCAAACCTGCCACTCCTGTAGCCGCTAAGCCTGCTGCTAAGTCTCTGGCCGCCAAGAAATCATCATCCAGCAGCAGTGACTCTAGCGACGATTCAGAGGATGAGGATAAAAAGCAGCAGCAGCCGCCAGTCAAGGTGAGCAGTGCTTAGGGTATCGTTACGTTTGGCCACGTTTTTTTGGCCAGTGATTGGTCAGCCTGTATGACTGAGTGCTTCATCCAGTTGCAGGATTTTTTGCTAGTGTTTAGTAAGACTCTCCTCAGCTTCTTGGCTATACACTGTGGCTAACCAAGCTCATAGTAAAACCTAGAATGGGTAAAACTGCTATGCAATAAGTCTTGATTTCCATCCCTGAATTGGATAAGGAACTTGACATGTCTTCTGGCTGCTTAACCCTTGCAATGTAGAAAGTATTAAGTTAGACAGCAGCAGTGCCTTTTAAAGTTGTGTTAACTTGCATCAAATTTCCCACAGAAGAGCACCCCTGCAGCGGCTGCTACACCCAAAACCCCCCCTGCGACCACGACAAAGCCAGCGGCGAGGAAAAAGGACTCCAGTTCAAGCAGTGAGGATTCGGACAGCTCGGAGGACGAGAAGCCAGCCACTAAAGCAGGTAAACGGCAGCTTTGATCAAGCATACCAAACGGATTATTACTGCCTTAATAATGTGCAATAACAGTACAGAAACTCACCCAAGTTCTGCACCCAGCCCTGGGTTTCATATATAGTTCGGTAAAGTGATGCTTCTCTTTCTCAGCCGTCTCTAAGCCAGCTACGAAAGCAGCTACCCCCATGGCTGTCAACGGCAAGGCTAAAGATGACAGCAGCAGTGACGACTCCAGCGACTCTGAGGATGAGACGCCTGTTAAAGTGAGTGATTCCTTCAACTGGAGGAACATCGGATTGAGTTGAAGCCAATTAGTACAAAGCTACCTTGCAATTTTACCATTCCACAGTTCACACATTGTTAATTTGCAGTTAACCCATACAGATTCCAGTACAAAGTTTGTTAATGGTGTTTTTTTGTTTCTCCTCACAGAAGACCGCTACCCCAGCTAAGCCCCCTGTCGCTGTGAAGACCCCAGTGAAACCTGCTGCTGCAAAAAGTACCCCTGCCAAAGGGGGCGCCGCAGAGTCCAGCAGTGAGGACTCCTCTGACGAGGAGGAGAGCGCCCCCAGCAAGAAACCCAAATCTGGTAAGAGGGGGTTAGAGTGGTAGGCACATGGCTTACAGCCACTGACAAGTACAGTTTGTGCACCACGCTCTTGGGTCAGTTTTGATGAATTTTAAGATATTGCGAGTCATCTTCCATAGTTTTTAGCAGTCCTAAATGTTATTTTATAATTAGTTGAATATATGAAAATGTAAGCTTTCAGTGCAGCACATGTCAGAGCTTTCAGTGCAAAAATTTAGGGTTGTTTTTAAAAAAAAAAAAAAAAAAAAAAAAAAAAAAAAAAAACTACCCTAGGTTTTAGAAGTGCCTTCTGTTAAATTTCAATTTATAATAAGAACAAAAGAAAATCTACGAATGAGGAGCCAGTTAGGCCCTTCAGTGCTCGTCTGGGTAAGTGATCTGGAGAAAGGATTTCGAATGGTTTTAAGTGAATAACTCCTGCCTTGTAGCTGCATGAACAACTTGTAAACCTACAGGCGCAGATAAGACTTGTTCTTGCTTGGTTAAGTGCAAACCCTGGCTTGATTTAAGATGGAGCAGGTATTGGCAGGGCAGCTGCGCCTCTTAATAAGGATTATTTTCTTGCAGGACGCTACAGTGCCGTCCCCCCTCCCACACAGCAGAAGCAGCCCTCCACCCCTGCAACAGCAGCCAAGAAGCCTGCGAGTAAGGAGGAGAGCAGCGATTCTTCAGACAGCAGTGATGAGGAGACGGCAACGAAGAAGTCAGTTGGTGAGCTGCACTGCTTCAATTTAGTTTCTCGAGTCTGCTCCTGCCACATGGCTTTGCAGCAGTACATGCTGTGGTACTTGCCTGTAGACTAAATTCATTTTGTTTTATTTTTCAGCTAAAACTACACCTACCAAACCAGCAGCTGCAACACCCAAAGCTGCAGCAAAGAAAAAGGAGTCAAGTTCAGACAGTTCAGGTAACTCACGTGCTGCTCTACGTTTATTTATAGCTGGCCTTCAAAAGATGTATTTGTGTAACTTCTAGTCAACGCTACCTCAGTGTTTTACTGTTGCAATCCGTGGATACGGTCATTTGTAACGCCCATCAATTGTATACTTCAAAAACAAAAGATTACTTTTACCCAAGACTACTGTGCCAGTATTTGTGAAGGCGTGTGCGATATACTCATTACATTGAGTCCCTTATACGGTATAATGTATAGGGCATTTGCAATTTGCTGAGAATGAAAAAGGAGCACAAACAATTTGTCATTCGTACATTTAAAAAGGAGGAATTGGTTGGTTATGTTTAGGTCCTGGAAAACGCTGGGCTTTATATATAAAAAGGCCTGCGAAGGCCGCGTCCGCTAAAGCAGCTGCAGCCAAGAAAGAAGCCTCCTCCGACAGCTTAGGTAACACACTTGAGACTCCTAGGCAACGATCAAGCCAGGCACAGGGCTTGGATGGTTTCGGAGTCTTCTATATTGGCATACATTTTGAAAAATATGTTACATACATTAAATCGGTTGAATTTGGTTTAACATGAAGATAAATTCAGCATTGCAAATGGATGTACATGAAAGTGTGGTACAAATGTGTACCCCTGGACTGGAAACAGGGTAGTACATTAACAAATTGCCTAGAGAACTGGGCATGAGATTGTGAGAACTTGAGTTAAAGAATATAGGTGTGGTGAATTTATTTGACTTGCACCGTTGAAGGCTTATTCTTTGCAAACTTTGTTTTGATACAAGAATTAATTCGGCTCACAATCCATGTAGATTGGACCACAACTGAAACAATCGGGGTCTGTTATGTGTATGCACTTTGCAGAGGCTATATGAATGTTGCAAGCATAGTACAGCATAAACCCAACTTCCTTTGCAATTTACCTCTTCTCTCAGACAGCTCTGAGGACGAGGCACCAGCAAAACCAGCCACCAAACCTGCTTCCAAACCAGCTACACCGGCAGCCAAACCCAAATCTCCTGCCCCTGCCAAGAAAGCGGCCAGCAGCTCTGATTCAGACAGCAGTTCCAGCGACTCGGAAGAAGAAGCAAAGAAGAAACTGGCAAAACCAGCTGCAGCTAAAACACCGGCGTCTAAACCTGCCACGCCGGCCACCGGCAAAAAGACAGCGGCCGCGGAGAGCAGTTCGGAGTCGCACAGCTCTTCGGACGAAGAGGAGAAAAAGAGCATCACCAAGCCTGCAGCCAAGACCGCTGCAGGCAAGAGCTCCAAAGTTGCCAAAGGAAAGTCTCCCGCAGCTGCAGCCAAAAAGGCTAAAGAGTCGAGCAGCAGCAGCTCGTCGGACAGTGAGGAGGAAGCACCAAAACAGAAACCGGTGGCGGCTGCAAAGCCCGCCGCCACGAAAAAGCAAGAAAGCAGCAGCTCTGAGTCCGACAGCTCCGAGTCAGAGAGCGAGAAGAAGCAGCAGCTCAGCGGGAAGCCCACAGCCCCAAAGACCCCTGCTGCAGTGAAGTCGGCCACGCCCAAACAAACACCTGCTTCTGCAAAGAAGCCAGCAGCAGAGTCCAGCAGCAGCGAGAGCAGCTCTGATTCCGAGGATGAGAAGACTCCACAGAAGAAAGGCAAGTCTGCGGCTCTGGCAGTGACACCCACCGTGACAAAGAAATCCCCAGCAACTTCGGCAAAGAAGCAGGAGAGCAGCTCCTCTGAGGACAGCTCGTCGGAGGAGGAGGAGGAAGTAAAGGCGAAGCCAGCGGCAGCCACTACAAACGGTAGTTATTCTAGTGAAAGTTTATGTACTGTACATCCCATTTTGAGTTTTGCATATTGTAACCCCCCTTTTTTTAGTGTGTCTTATTTTCTTGAATTTCACAAAGTCACAAACTTGTGAAATTAATGGACGCCAAAACGGTATTATAGTAATAGTACTTTACTGCCATGCAATATGTAAAAACAAAGTTATTTGGGGGCGCTCGAGTGGCGCGCCCAGTAAAGGAAATCAGTCAAAGGAGCCTTCTCTAGTCAGATCTCCCTCATGCCAACCGCGATAGACCCCTTTAGGACAATTAGATCAAACAGTGCAAAATTACATATGAAAACTGTGTGTGGCAGGCAGCATTGTCGAGAGGTCCCTTGCCATTGCAGCGGTGCGCAGAATTGTCTGTTGTCATCAGCCCTCAGTGTTGCCTGAAAACAGGGGCATTTGGGTTTATCAAGGGCAGGATCCCTGATATCCAGAAAGGGGCTTGTGTGGCAGAAGGCAGCTGAGGCAGCTACAAAAGTTCCAGGTTTAAAATGTGATTACTAGAACAGAATACAAAGCTGATGACATGATTGTAAACTTTGACAAACAAGAGTGAAATTTGTTCCTGTAAGCCAGTGGACCTTGGCTCCTAAGGGAGATCAAATTCAAGGTCTTTATGATAAATACAAGATGGTTGTCTTGACATCCACACTCGGTGCCACCGCAGAGTTCAGGACAGGACCCACTGTCATGCGGGTCGGCTACGTGATTTCACACTGCTTTTGATGAAGCAGGGTTGACCTGGGTGACAGACACAATGCGTCTATCAAGTAAAATTGCAAAACAAAAAAAAAGAAACATCATAGTCGCTAAGGTATAGAAGATTGTGGTTAAGAATGTACTTGTTGGGATGTTTTAAAAGAAATGTGATGTTTTAAGAAACATTTCAAGGCAAACTCCCTGACAGACAATGTAATTTTTTTTCCTTTTGAGTTTAGTTTGTCAATTACCATATTTACATTTTTATTATTTTAAATGCTATTTAATAAATTAAATAGCTAGATTTGAACAAAAGCAATATGCTATTTACTGGACATGCACAATCCATCAATTTTTGTGAAGCTATTGGTTGTATTCTACTTGTGTGTTTTGGGCGACTGGGAGGGGGCAAGTAAGCTGTCTGTTCCTTGGACAAGTTTTTTTCAGAAATCGCACACCCCTGGCAGTTCTCAAGTGTGTAAGAGCAGACTGGCGCATGTAGTTTACATACACGTTTTACAAATGAGTAAATCGGGCAGCTTATACATTGTAATATTTTGATGCGTTTCATTTTGAACAGGCACAGCAGAGAAAAGGAAAAGAGATGCTGACTCTTCGTCAGAGAATGAGGAAGAGGAGAACAAGGCTCAGACCCCCAAAAACAAGAAACTGGATGTACAGCTGCCACACTCCTTCCCCAAGACCAAACACAAGGTACAGACGTCTGCATTCGGATTAATCACACGTTTGGGCTGATCTGTTACTACCAGCACCCAAAACACACTATACCTCCAAGGATATTTCCAACATTTAAACAAGCAGTCACGAGTTAAAAAAAAAAAAAAAACTACTTGCACTGTCTGTAACAAATATAAGTAATTATGGCAAAGAGAATTTGTGGTTTGATTAAGTGTAATTGGATCCTTTTTTTTTTTTTTAAGATTCATTTTTCAAGCATCAGAGAACACGCTACGGGGATGTAAAAAGACTCCTGTTGCAAAGCAGTTTCACCCATTCCAGGTTTTACTACGAGCTTGATTAGCCACAGTGTATTGACTGGAAGTGAAACCAGGCAGGGGTCAAACTGCTATGCAATGGGAGCTTTATTTCCATCCCTGGCAAAGCTGTAACTTCTCATGGCTTGTTTGGTGTCTCCTGGGTAGAGTAGTATTGCACATCTTTCTAAACCTTAACCTGCATGTCCTGGGACACACCAGCAGCACAAAGTGGATTGTAGTACAGCGTGGCTGATTTGATTACAATGCAATGCATTTCAGGTGATTATAAATATATTTCTACTTTTTTCTGTGTGTTTTTAAAGACTGCCAATGCTCCTTTCCGTAGAATAAAAGAGGAGGAGATTGAAGTGGATCCTCGATTTGCAAACAACAATTTCAATGCAAAGGTAAGGTGACGTGAACTCTGCCTGGGGCAGGGGGAGTTCTTGGTGACATGGGTTCGTTTCTATGGTCTGAATGTCTTGTATTTTAGAAGAGGGACGTAGGTTTTGTGGTTTAACTTCCACTGCAGTTATGGTTCAACAGATGGTAGTTTTTAACACTTAAACCACTTATTCTCCCCCTTCTAACTAAGTCAAGTGCTGTAATGTCTTTTAAACAGTTTTGTTCAGGAACTGATTTTTAAGCTGATTGCTGTTGTAAATAGTTTAAAGCAAGACTTACTAAATGAGCGTTTTTAAATGAATCCTTTTAAGTTAATGTATCTACATGACTGTGCAACAGCTTGCAGTTTTAATTGTTAATTTCTCACCTTGTAATGTGTATGGTTTGACTGGTTACACAGCTGCTGAATAACACCAATTAGGTTCTCTGAAACCGGGCCTGTGTTACAATGTCATGATTTATATATAGTTAGTTAGGGCTGCACAATTTGATTATTTGGATTGATTATTCAGATCCAAAGTAATCCAAGCAGCTGTTTCACTTGGAATTAAATTAGCCTGTTGAGAGCTTGCTCCAAATTGCTTTGTGCACCACTAGTTTGGTCTGCCTTGTTTTGCAATTTCAGTTTTATAGCAAAAGTAAAAAAAAAAAAAAAAAAAAAAATTGTAAAATTGAATTCCTCTTGCACCTCGTTTGTAGCTTGGCGCGCAGGGTGACTGGGGGGAGAAAGCCAATGATATCCTGAAATTCACCAAGGGGAAGTCATTCCGTCATGAGAAAACCAAAAAGAAACGTGGCAGCTACCGGGGCGGGGCCATCTCCACTTCGGTCAACTCCATCAAATTCGACAGCGACTGAGACAGCTGCTGCCACAGGCGGAGCTGGGATGCCCGACACCTGTTCCACACGTTTCTTCAAGAGTTTTTTGATCGTTATGAATTAATTTCCCTGTCTGAATTTAGTTGTTAAATAACTGTGAAAGACTTGTGTGCTTCAATATGCTCCCATGTTGTCTGAAACACACCTAAAAGTAATTGTTTTCTTTTAAAGAAAAAAGTAAAGTATGGTGGGAGGAGTGACCCTATCTCTTCTTGACTCCATTGTTTTTCTAATAATTTAGTTTTATGCGATGCAAAATGGTTTTGCTAAGAAACAAAATGTTTTAATACTGTTGGCAGGCTTGGCCGTTTAATTAATACCCCTGGTTTTATGTGTATTGCGCAGCTCGGTTAAAATGTCTATCCTGTTAATTATTTCTCCCCATATTCAATCTAATTACCTCTGTAGAGATTTTTTTTTTTTTTTTGCCGTTGTTTAAAATATTACACTTAATATTGTTAGGCGTGTTTTTATTTTGTTTTCCTTTGGACCTGTACCAGAAGTTTGAATTGTATAGAGTTAAAAAACTTTAAAATGAATAATAAATACAGCTTGTATAAGAATGTGGTAATTGTTATTAAGCAATTGAGTGTGCAATCATGTGATTCTAGGAACTCAAAGCCCCCACTCCACCGTGGCTCTTACCTGATGTATTTCAAGCAGAACTCAAATGCATTTTCTTGTCCTTGTCAATTTGTTGAAATGCATTCTTTTTTGTAGAACTGCACGTACTGTTTATGAAAACTGCCTCTTGCTTTTTCTACAAACGTTTAAATCGAGGTAAAGGGGGGGGGGGGGGGGTCTACTGTATGTACCAGACACTCTATTTAAACACCTTTTCATTTTTGGAAGACCTTGTTACTGTAATTAAAAGAAACAACCTGAGTCATCTCTGCTGTTGTCATGTTTTTATGGGGATGGGGGAGGGTAGTAACCCTTTAATGCAGGGAAGTTAGAGAATGGGATAATTTTTTTTTAGGGACACCAAAAATGTAACCAAATGTCTGTCAATGTAACATGCAAAGTAAAACCAGTTTTAATCAACAACTGTTTTTGATTGAAATATGCCATGAGCAATAAAGCAGACATTGAAGAGTGCAACAAACGTTGAGTTTTCCCATCTGATACTCAGTTAGGGATGGGTCGTACCCTAAACCTTAGATTTGACTAAATATTTCACAATGTAAAAGATACTTTAAACACACTTTTTAAAAATCTGTTGTTACTTCTCTGAACTCCATTTGAAGACTGTTCCATGTGGCAGAGCTGTAAATGTTTAGACACTTCTGTTGTATAACATTGGACAAACTTTAATTTGTACCCCTATAGCAGAGAATGTCTTTTGGATCCTGACCATGTGGAATTTACAATGGGCAGTGGGGATGGAGGCAGAGTGATGTTTTGGAGGTTTTCCAATTTGGACACCACCTGACCTGCAACATGAATGTGTTTGAGGAGAGGGGTGGGGGAGGTATTGTAGTATGATCAGGTTCCACTAGGTGTCCTGCTTCAGTCAGATAAGTCCACTGCCAAGGATGGCAATTGCTGTGAAACACTTATTTTTGAGTGTAATCCTGTCAAAAGGGAAACAGCATAACCTGTTAGTACAAACACAAAGCTTTCTGGAAACACTTCTAGTTCAAAACTAACCACTTGTCTACCCCAAAGGACCGCCTTTAATTCTGTGAACAGCACGTCTTGAGAAACGGATTGCTCTGCTGAAGGATTACATGCTGTAATGTGTCATTGTCCACTAGGTGGCGCTGGTGCCGTCTAGCACTGCAGAACTGATTGTTCTTTCTAGGAAAGCAAAATGTTCAATAAATCTTTTGCCTATCAACATTCATGTGTCTCTTTTTATGTAACATACAAGTTGGGCAATAAATCAGTAAATATGTATCTGCAAACCAGCAGGTGGAGGCTTTGTTCTCACTGCTGGGAGCTTGATGAGAACAGAAAGACGATATTAACTTGGGAATATAGGCACAGTATTAATTATCCCATGTGCATGCATTTCTTTGACCAATACCAGTTGTAAAGTATAGCTCAATTTCCCTCCTCTACCACAGTGTATCTTGCTGTATGTTACTAAACTTGCACCTGAGAAAAGCAACACTGGGCAGTGGAAGTGTATGCTGGAGGCTGATTGGAAGGGGCTCATGCAGGTCTGTACACTGGGTAAGGGGTGAGGGGCTGTGCTGGATTCTGCAGTCTTGTTACACTATAATCCCTGTCAGCAGTTTCTCTGAATGAAACAGAGGGGCTGGGGCCCATGCAGCAACATCAGTACTTCAGGCTGGTTGCTAAAGAATAACATTGCATTTATTACCACCCCCAGCAATCTGACAGGGTGGTCAATACTGAGCCTGCGTGTCTTAAAAAAGGGCCGCTGACTCCAGGCTAATGCTATTGTTCCCAGGTCAACCTCAATCAAATGTAATCAATTTATTGTTTATATTGTGACTTTTATAGGAAAGCCATCTCAAACCGCGTCACAATCAAAAAAGTAAAAAGGCCTGTAAAACAAGACCAAACAATATACAAGAATAAATGTAAAATGAAAACATAAAATTATCCACACTCCAAAGGCTTGAGAAAACACAGGCCTTCAGCTTTGCCAGGAAATCAGCCTTTCTGATGTTCCCTGGCAAAGCATTCCAGAAAGCCAGAGCATTGTGGGAAAAACTGTGACGTCCTTCATCACAACTGGCAGCCAGGATTACACGGACGGAGCACTTCTGACAGATATGCAGATCCGACCCAAGACCCCAAAGTGCTTTAGTGGTCAACAACAGAATTAAAGTGATATGGAATCTAATAGGGAACCAATGCTGAATAAGGCAGCCTGGCTCTGACTGGGCAGAGTTTAGCCCCAGTTGATATCTGTGTTGTTTTTTTTTGTTGGTTTTATTTTTTACCACTTGAAAAAATGCTAAACAGTTTAAAAAGAATAAAAAAGTGGTAATAAAAACCACATTCTGAAATCTCACCTGAAAGCATGTACACTAAAACCACATTCTGAAATCTCACCTGAAAGCATGTACACTAAAACCACATTTTGAAATCTCACCTGAAAGCATGTACACTAAAACCACATTCTGAAATCTCACCTGAAAGCATGTATACTAAAATCACATGAATTACACAGGTAAAAGGAAGGCTGTTTAAAATGTTCATTTCTCTATCTGGTTTATATTTCCTGACATTCTTACAGCGGAGACCTGTCTGTTTACCAAATCAATAATGTCTACAGGGGGATATCTTCTCTTTAATATATAATGCATAATTAGTTCATTATTTATGCATTGCTTTTTTTCTTTTTGGTGAATATCTGACATACTTCATGCTAATGACTGGTGTCACAGACCCCACTTAGCACTGACCTTGCCATTTAAAAAAGGTAGAGAAAGAATACAAACACCGGAAAATAAGTTCTAACTGGAAAGAGACTGCCCAGCAAAGGCGGCATGGGCATTTAGGCATTAATAGCTGTGGACTAACATGAATGAGCAGATGGAGCAATCGTGTTGTATCTTCAGAGATTTTGAAATTTGAAGAAAATGTACTAAAAAACAAAAAGGTCAATGACAACAGAGAAAATGTAGGAAAATTAATTTAACACACCTTAAAATAAATAAAAATATAAAATAAAAAGACTCGGCAACGATTACTATTGTGCAAAAGCACAAATGGCATCAGATTTTATATATACAGTATATATATTAACCACAAAGTTCAATAATTCCAAATGCCACGTGTGTAGTAACCTTCTTACAATCGCAGGTCAATGATTTAAAGTTTAAAGGTACTCGCTCACCTGCAGCATACACATTTTTTGGCCAAGAATTGCTGTCATTGTATGCAAATTCTAGGTGGTAATATTTTTCAGTGGGGCTTGCTTTCCCTAAAGCCAGAGAGAGATCAAGGTTGACGCACACATAACAACAACAAAAAAAAAAAAACAACTCAGCAATCATGTGTGCCAAAGCCTTATTTTAAAATGACATTCGCTTTAGCAGAGTACATTAAAATACACAAAAGCAAAACAACTGCTCAATTATAAGCAAGCTTCAGCAAAAAACTTTTTTTTTTTTTTTTTAATATTATATATATAATTAATGCACAAGGCTGGGATGTAGTTAAAAAACAGCAAGAGGTCTGTGGATTGAAAGGCAGTATCAATACTTTTTTGTTTGCGTTATTACAATATCCAGGAATTTTCTAAAAAAAGAAAAGCTTTTTCCCTGCTCCTGTATTTTTAGCTACACCCTTGAAACCCTTTTCTAGCTTTTACCTTTTTCTTTTCTCCCAGGAGAACGGAAATTAAGATGCATTGTATGGCTTTATTATTTAACAAGAATTCAAATGACCGAAAAAAAAAAAAAAACGTTTAATATAAAAACCCTCCCCATCTTGCTGAATGGGACCTCCCATAACCCCCCCCCCCCCCCACCCCAAGTCCTTTGGTTTGGTTCCTCCTCTCTCCTGTCCTCTCTACTGCTGCTTGGGCATGGTGAAGTCCCAGGCAGTCTCCTGCGCGCACTTGAACATGGCTCTCACGAGCCGCGTGAAGCCCATGTCTTTGGGTTTTTCCAGACCGCGCATCAGCCGCTGCTTCATGATGGAGATGAACTCCTTGTTGCTCAGCTCTCCGTTGCCTTGAGAGGCACAGAAAAAAAAGACAGACATGATGACAGCAGCCACGCAACAGCACCAGGTCCCCTGTATTGCAGAGCAGTTTCACCCATTGCAGGTTTTACTACGAGCTTGGTCAGCCACAGTGTACAGATAGCAAGCTTAGGTGTGTTCTATTAACCTTAACGTAAAACCAGGAATGTACCAAACTGATATGCAATAGGAGTCTTATTTCCATTCCTGGAAAGTATCGTGTAACTGTAAATACACTCTGCCTTGTTCCAGCTCCTTGAGCAGTGATTATTTCCACCTCTAAGCCTCCCATGAATGAAAGCTTTACATACATTCGGGCCACGCTGTCTGTTCCACAAAGGCAGAAAGTGACACACAATGATGGGATTACAGCCCTCTTTACTGGACTGGAGTGGCCTTTTCAACAGCAATCGCTGCTGATTTAGCCTTTTCAATCCCTGGGCCATGACAGGCAGCCCAGGATTACTGTAAGACCAGCTATTCATTTAATTTATATTTTGCACAAAAAAAAAAATAATAATAATTTTGTGCTGTGTTAATTCACGTTTTTTAAATTTTTGTGTTATTATTCTGACTTGGAGAGACCTATTTGGACAGATAACGGCGTATTAAATACAATGGTTATATGTATTATTAATAGTACAATTAGTTTACTTACCATCACAGTCAAACAGTGCAAAGACAACGTCACAGACATGGTCAGACAACTCCACCTTCGCCACAGTTCTGGCGACCTGCTTCATCGTCGCTGAGAGAAAGAGAGAGAAAGAGAGAGGAGATGGTGCATCAAAATCAATGCAGCTGGAGCCTCAGCTACACACTCAAGGTCTTCACCCAGGGACACCAGTAAAGATATCATCAATTGGGGTACATTGTTTATCACATCTCTTATGAACAGCTCTGAATGCACAAATATTTTAGATTGTATTTTGCTGGATGAGGAAAACAACGTAAATAACGTTGCAGAAAGTGAATGCATTATCTGCCTGTAACAAATCGATTGTGGCCCTTGCTGCAAAATGGAGTGTCTCTCAACAAGGAACACCCAGGGCATACTCTATACATTAGGGTAAGAAATATGAAACAGAGGCAGCAGACAGTGCTCAGCCAAATGGGTTTCTCTCAATTGATTTTTAAAGCAGGGAAAAACACACTAGATGAATCCAGAATGATTACTGATCTGTGCTGGTTAGTGGCATCTTTATGAAAAGTGTCCGTTTTGTTTAATCAAACAGGGAGCTCTGCTGGCACAATTTAGCTCCTTTGCAATTTGGTGCTAAACTCATGGAAACGTTCCGGCTTCACCATCACTGTCTATTCAAGGCTTTTAAAATGATAACCTGACAGTGCCATTACTTTGCTTGCGCCACATAGCTTTCTAAGGCTTGTCTCTTAAAGATGTAGTACGAGATCTGCACATGTAACACTGCATGCTCAGTTTGAAGGCCAATCAAAGAAACTGCAGTTTTACTACTCCACCACCAGTGGCACTATGTGCAATGCAAAGATTCCAACTGAAGATAATGTGTTAATGTCAATATAAAACCATTTTAACAAGGACTGAATACAATGGCTGCATTATTATTTTTATTTTTTCTTGTTGTTTTTTCAGATTCTAGCAAAGAAGCACAACAGAAATGCATTTTGTATTGCACTTTAAATTCATCACTTCAGCAGACTCAGGCTACTTAAAGAATGTTTTGTACTCATGTTACTGTTCAAGACTGTTTAGTTTCAAATTTCATTGAATCCACTTTGTGTGAAGTAGTATCTCCTAGTATGGTTGTCTGTTTGCAGAGTGGCGAGGGGATGGAGTGGGTTACCTAGTCACATTGTTGATACTAAATTATTGGGATCCTTTAAGACCCAAAGGTTTGAGATCACCCTAGATACTAAGAACGGGACAAACACTGATTGGCCGACAGGCCGCCTCTTATTTGTAAAGTTTCTTACGTGCTATAATATGTTCCTAAATAGCGTCAGTATCTAATTTAATATCCTTGGAGAAATCCACATTTAAAAAAAGTCAATACTGATATAATTTCATTTTGAAGTTGATTAAAGCTACTGGTAGACTTGCAGGACAGAACAATAAATTAAAAATAATGGTAAAGGCTTATCTGCTTCAAAAAGGCTGCGGACATGAACCCAATTTTCTTTAACTGGGCAGAGAGCTCTGCCAAGTACACAGAAAGCTCATGTCATTGACCAGCTGTAATTGCATCTGGGTGTATTGAAGAAAGCCAAGATAAGCTCCTGTACACGACAGATAACAGGACTTCATGTTAAACTGTACTTGGAAACACTCAAAGTTTCACACCCGTGACTCAGATCAGAGCACAGCAAAGTAAACTTCTTTATTGAGGATGATCCCATTTTAAATGACTATCTGATGGGGCTCACAATTCTACTTGGGATCCTACCACATACACCATCACCATCTCCTAGACATGAATGGGACTAATGAAAGAGAGCTGAAGGTAGCAGCAAATCGTAGGCAAATTGCCCTCTCCATAATAAGTGTGTAACATGGGCAGTTTGCCCATAGTGGAAAACTGAGCCCTTGAGAGCGATAGGCTGAGTGCATTTAACAGGAAACAGACAATAATGATGCATCAATAATGATGCTGTGCTCGGTACCTTTATCAATGGAGGCTCCAGCCATGTGGTAAAAACTCAGAGCTGTGTCCACATCGTTCACATTCTTCAAGAAGGTAAAGAAATTCTCCACCTCATCAAATGTTATTCCCTGCAAAGAAAAAAAATACTTACATATATTGAAAAGGATATGTGAAAACAATCCAGTGTGTTGTCTAGACATGCTCACTCCCATCTTAGGCTAAGAGGGATCTGTCCTCAAGTTCAAAGTGCATTGGTATCCTTTTGCATGTTAACTGTATCTTAGCAATAATGGCTCCTGTACCACAGAATAGCTCAATGGTAAAAGCACATGGGTCTAGGAAGGGCTTGTGGGTTAAAACACTCAATCCATTATTAAATACAGATTGGGGGTGGTGGCAAGGCGGGGTGCTATTCTGAGCAGTGTCGGGGTTCCACGGCACCAACACCTTCACAACTGCTACTAACTGGTCAGCGCTCCTAGGGGTATTTAAAAGCATATTGCCACTATTCCATGGCAAAGCATCTTTTTGCTTTCAAGAGAATACCCCTACAGGGAGAGCAGTTCTATCAGTCCACTTTCTTCCCTATTCTGGAACTTGCAGTTATGACAACACAACACTGTGCCTTTTTAATCCTTTTTAATCCTGTGCTTTGAATTTGAAAAATATGCATACCCTGAAAATGCTAACCAGAACTTTTGTCTTCAAAAACAGACAAACTGAGCAACTGTTGGTCGTCCAAAGCAGACCACCATGCGCCAGCAGGAACATTTGCTAATTAATGTTTATCACCCTCATCTTGCCTGCGCTTTTAAAGAACTACCACAGGCATTCATTTGATTATTATTATTATTATTATTATTATTATTATTATTATTATTATTATTATTTGAATAATTATTGTGCATGGGTGAAAAACTGATAAAATGATAGGATTGACAAAAAACAATAAACGGTTTTATCAAAAGAAATCTCTACTGCAGCCCATACCTCAATGCACCAGCAAGGATATCTGAAATTCTTTTGCTTTTTCAATTAAGTTAATAAACCCTGAATGCTTATTTGTACATATTTTTTTTACCTTTATCTGACTGCAGCACAGTCTGAAATAGGGCATACTATTATATTCAAGATGGGGGGGGGGGGGGGGTACCAGAGAGAGGGAGAGAGAGTCCTGTCATCATCTAATGATGGATTACAAGAACTGTCACCTCAGCGTGAAATGATTTCAATAAATTGATCTGCTTTGCGCTCTCGCTGCCAGGCTTTGGAGGGAACGCTCGTCTGTAGTTTTCTATTCAAGCAGCACTTTCTTTCCAGCCTCACTTACAGTCCCCAGTGCGTGATCTGGGAGGTTTTGAAATTCATTGGCACAGATTATGTTTCTGCATACAGCCATCCAGCTGCGACAGAGGGTTTTGCACAGTGTTTATAAGCATGTAGCTGGAAGGGTTGGGTTACTGACATACATTATAGGCTATCTACATCACATACACACACACACTTTTGAAAGAATTTTAAAATTGACCTGCACTTGTGTATGTGTGTGTTCCAGCATTCTGAGTGACCAATACAGGGGTCGGAGTCATAGAGAAAAAATGATAAACAAAAGCCACGCTGCTCAACTGGTTTGCATTTAATCACCTGTCCCAATGCTAGCTGGAGGTTAGCGCTTCCTACAGTCTAGACCTTACACCCCGTCAACACTCTGTTATAGGAATGCTTATATTTTTCGGATACATACCGGCCCGTCTTTGAACTGCTTCTTGAGGTTTTTCAGCATCACTGTGAGTTTGCGGGACTGGACTCCGCTGTAGGCCAGCAGCATTCTGCCAAATTGGCGCTCTGTGATTCGACCATCTACTGGGTCATTGCGCTCAAACTGGGAGACAGAGAGAGAGAGAAACAGGTTAGTGTAAAATCCAAATCTACAAGGACAGTTTTGACTGATTTCACACACTGTGATTAGCAAGAATCAGTCTGTGAAACCACCAGTGGATAAGCATGTATTTTATTGATCTCAACACTGTGTGGTGTTCTCTACAGTCTAAGACAAGCAGCAATTATCACAAATACAAGCAGCTGTTTCTTCAATTTGAATGGTAAATTAGCCTAATCAACAACAATGACCCTCACCTGATTTATGTGCTGCGTTTAATATGAACAATCGAATAATCTGTTCGTGCAGCACCAGAAAAAATACCCGCTGTCCCTCCAACTGAGCTCTACACTGCAGGAGCAAAGTGGAAGAATGTCGTTTAAAGTCAACATTAATTTACACTCAAACAGCCAGCAGCTAGAACAGTAGCATTAGAGAAAGCCTTGATCTTGAGATGGAATGGTCCCAGATAGTACTGAGTGTCCAAAATGATTTGCCTTTAATTCATCGACAAGTTATTCTGCTGCTTTTGACGCATTAACCCTTTTAAACTTCAGAAACAGCAATAGAAGAAAAAAAAAAGGCAAGGCAGAGTCTGAGTGATTCAGGCTAATTCATAAGTGACAAGCAAATTAGAGAAACAGTGGAGAAGAATAAAGCATGATCAAAAAAATCAATGTAGAGAAATAGTCAGCAATCCAAGCACGTAGAGCTGCTCTGTTTTTGACAACCCCTCTAAACCAACCTGCTTCCTTTGAACCAGACAAGTACCCAAAGAAGAGACATTCATCTCAAAAGCGTCAGTTTCAAGTAAACAGGAGGGGGGGAGCAAGGGGGTAGATAGGGCTGAGCCATCTGACTGGCAGGCTCAGTGAGAGAGACCCTCTTCATAAGCAGAGCAGGGAATGCCCTTCTGCATTTCTGAAGTTAAAAAACTCACAGCATCAAGTGGAGAGGGAATCGAGATTGAGGGATTCTTGGAATAAATATGCTATAGAATCTAATCAAATGTAGCCCTGCAATGTGTCCATTTTATAAAGATCCTGGTGAAAGCATGGTAAAGCGTGAGTAATCACTGTGAAGCATCCTGACACCTTGATGGCAGCCTCTTGTGGTTTTCTGTCTCTCCTCTCACAACAAGTGCTTTCACAGAGAAGTAATCTGGCTTTTACTCAGGGGCCTGCGTCAACTTATAAATAGCACAACTGCATTCTTCCCATTTTGATTTCTTCTGTACCCGTCTGATTTCATACCACTGACTGCCAGGAGGTGTGAATCGTTTTCGCACACGCCGGTTTCAGAGTGATTAATCCTGCTTTCCCCCTAGAGAAAACCTAACCAGTACCACTACTTTATGAAAAGAAAACACAGTAATATATGGACCATAAAATTATTTCAGGGCATCATTTAAATTATCCACCAACGTTTAGATAATTAAAATAGAATCCAGTGAGTCAAACACTAATTTCTAATCAACTGAACATTCCGTGTAGCTATTAGTCACTCTATTTATACTAACAGATCAGCATTACCAATGCACCAAAAAGCATACTGCTGCAAACAATACTATATGAGCTACATCAAGAGAGGGGAACTTTATTTTTGTACACAATTAATATTAATTATAAATCTACAGATACTGAATCTTAGGTGAACTGTGAGTATTGTGTTTTATTAGAGATGGAAAGAAGTGCTTTTACATTTTTTCCGTTGCCCAGCAAACATGTTTTGAGCATGTTAAAACCAGACTGGTGCTCCTTAAAGCAGTGGCCAAGACGGGAGCTGACCAACCCCAGTAACACTACAATACGGACCTATAGGGACTAAAGTCTGCTACTCTGAGCTCTCAAGCTGTGCTTCCGTGCCACTTCATAAATCTGGGTTTTAACGTTGTTATATTTAACATTTTAGAATAAGCGGTTTGTTAAATGTCACAGGAGAGACAGCAGTGTCAATCAGGGATTCAAACCCAGGATCTACGGACTTTCACTTCTTTGCTCTGACTCTATCTGACTGCCCTCAAGAAATATTCACTGGAAAATAAATATTTTTTCGTAGCAGTCAGAAAATCTCAACTTGCCAATTGCAACTTGATTAAAAGGACAGTAAAAGGGTCTGTAATATTGACTGCTTTGACTCGATTGGGTCCACAAATTAGTTTTAGTAGATCCTGTTATGGTTTAGAGACCAATTCTACGTTTTATGTGTATGACAACAAAAAGGAAAAAAACAAAATGAAATCCAAGTCCATTTTCTGTGAATTTGAGAAGATAGGTTTTATTTACCATGTGATTGCCTCAGTTTTGAGATGGAAGGGAATTTGAATTTTATGCTATTCAATATTCTGCAATATCTATGTGTTTAATGCTTATCAACAAGGCATACCTGCTCCTCTTGTAAAAACAAATACAAAAATAAATAAATAAAGATAAATTGTATTTAAATAAATTGTGTTCTTGACCTACCATCTAACATAAACATAAAAAACTGTGAGATACTGAAAACAGTGAATCAGTGAAGGACCCTTACACAGGAGAATATAGTGTGTGTACAATTTACTGTCAATACTGACTAACCATGAATTAACCTAAATGAGATTATCAAAAGGCGAAATACTGATGAAGCACTGTGCAAATACATACTAAATAAATAAAACACCAATTACACCAATTCTGCCCAGTTTTTGGCGATAGGATTTTGCAGTATTATTTGGGTAAGCAGAGTACTGAATCCTCTTAATAGAGGAAGTGCGTTTAGTTATAATGTCCCCAGATTGTGTAACTCGCTGCTTTTTTCTATTAGAGAAACTGCGGTGGTCAATATTTTAGTAGTCAAGATTAATCAATTTTAACCTGACTTTGAAACATTCTGTTTCTTTCTATTTTACTTAGGACAGGACTAATTTCTGTGTTTTTAGTCGCTGAGTTATATCTATTTTTCTTATTCACTTCAAATATTTATTTTGTGAACTGTTGTTATCATTATTATTACTGTTATTCTGAAATTTCTATAATTCATTCTTTAGTTCTGGTTAAACCATCATGTGCGTGGAAAGAGCATTGAGATCGAGCGCTAAATCAATAAAACACACTGCTGGTGAAACGAACGAAAGCTGCAGTCGCCGAGTCACCTCCAGTTTCAGGACGTCGTGCTGCAGTCTGCGCTGGAACTCCAGGAAGTTCTTGATGGTCAGCTTGCCCTTGAGCTCCGCCCCGAAGAAGTAGGTGGTGAGGGCGGAGCTGAAGGCCATTTTGAGGGTGTTTCCTGTGGTGGAGCGGTCCCGGTGCCTCATGCCCATGCTGGTCTGCGAGCGAATGATGCTCTGCACCTGAGTGGAGGGGAGAGCAGGAGAGCTTTTACAGCATTCTACAAGGGCATAGGGCCAATCGCCTGGGCCGTTTTCATTCTCTCCTTACACCCCAGCTTTTCAGAGTGAGTGGATGACAGGAAGGGTTCTTATGCTTGGGTGGCTTAACTATAGTTACAATGCATGAAGGTGCGGCACCATGCTGGATCAAATGCAGACTGCACTTCCTTCAGTAACAGGATCCAGGTGCATCCAATGGAAGAAATGTCGGGCCGGTGGGGTGAAGTACAGGAATTGAATGTCTAGTGCTGAGGCAAGTAAAATGAGAATCATCTGAGTCATGGTTAAAATAAAAGTAGTGAACAAAAAGATGTGTGAGGAATGCAGGGGGTGTCACAGGTGCGCCAAAGCTTACCTGTTCAAACTCCTCCATGTCTACTTCCCCATCTCCGTTCAGATCAAACATCTTGAAGGCGATTTCAAAATTCCTTTGAGGAGCTAAAAGAGAGTCAGATCAATAGAGTGTGAAAACTACAAAACTGGGGCTACAGTTCAGATACAAAAGCTATAAAAGTCACCTGGACTTCAAGGACTTACCAAAACAAAAACAAAAAAAAGAATCCCCAAACCTTTCCTTTTTTTATGCTGACTGAATGACTAATCTTGTTTAAAAGCAAAATAAAAACTCAAATTTCACAATGTATTCTGTAGCCTTGGTTTTATTGCCATTGTAAAGAGTTTGCAAGCAGGTGAAACAATTACTACCCATCTTTCAAGGAGTTGTGATGTTACAGCAGATGTTTTATCTAGTGCACTGTGGACTCTTTTGTCATGCTTTTATCATTTTCATATACGCCATCTTCTGCGCTGTTTTTACAATACTTTTTGCACAGTGGTTTTCACAAAAATATGTGATTATGAACACCTGCTGTCAGTATTTTCAACACAGTGGAAGTTGTTGTTGATGCATTTTTTGAAGGTGCTGTCAGTGTGACCTGTCTAATTGCTTTCTATTTTATTTTATTTATTTTTATAAATCTGGCAACTAATTAAAAATGAGACACATGCTTACATTAAGTTCTGCATTCTTGATTGCCAAATAGAGAAGGTGAATTCTCTACCCAAGCTTCCAGCACTGCTGTCCTTAACCATATGTGCAATACGTTTTATACGGTTCTGTATGCAGAGACAAGGATATCCTACAAACACACCTCCTGCTGCTGTGTAATGATCCTTAGTTAATTGCAGAGAATCCCGCAGATGTTAGATAACACTTCAGTTTGAGAGTACTTTGCATTTAAATGACTCAGTCATTCAAAAATTTAAAAATGAGAACCTACCTAGAAATCCAGTATGTTTCCTAAGACAGTATTTATTGTTCGTAACGGTGCACTGCAGGGCTTGACATTTAATGAAGATCAATGCAGAAATATACACACACACATTATATATATATATATATATATATATATATATATATATATATATATATATATATACACACACACACACACACACATCAAATTTTGCATCAGTACTGAAATTTGCTTTAAACAGTACTGAAATTCTGAAATGCACATGTGTTAGTGTACAACATAGAATACAGTCCACCAGTCAAGAGAGTCTGTTTTCACTATGGTGAGTAATTGCATTTGGAAAATCTAGGGTCTGCTTGGGATGTCACAATTTTATATACACTGGGGGTGGGGGGGCTGTGTATGCTTCTTGCTGTATTTGATGAGATCCCGGCAACAACAATTTCCAGCGATTCAGGATGCTGGTTTGTTTTTTTTTCAAACTCAATTTAACACTCCATGTAAATGAATTCAATTACTTTGATTGAGTAAATTGAGAGCATTGATACTTTGATTGAGTAAATTGAGAGCACTGATGCAAGTGCGTGCATCAATTGAATGAAACCGGTTGTATGCTCAATACCAATCAATACAGACAGTGGGGCATTGGGGTCTATGTTAATGATGCAAATACAGACACCCTTTTTAACTCCACATTAATCTGGCTATTATTCAGGGATTGGAAATACAGGGGGGCCTAGGGATCCACCTAAAGAAAAAAAAAAACCCTTTTTCATTTTTGAAGGATAAAGAAGAACAGGAATGGCCTTAATGACCATGTTATGTATCTGGCAGCATGTTCCTAGCCCCCTTGCCACCTGCCCACCCTGGCTTGAGCAATCCTGTATTAGGGGCTAACCTGAACCTAAAATATATACCCTACCTGACAGCTGTGCTACTTGACAGAGCAATCAGGCATAACTTACTCTTGAAGTCCTGCCCATATCACATCTAAGTAAGGAGGGCAGTTTCATGTAACTCTCTCTCTCTTGGAGTCTGTAACCTGTTACTATGAATTTTATTCTTTCTCTTTCAGCCATGCTAAGTGATATTGTTTGGAATCAAAGAGATCCAAGTGCTTTATATATATATATATATATATATATATATATATATATATATATATATATATATATATATATATATATATATATAAGGATTTACCACATTAGGAGAGGGAGTTTAACTCAGAATTGTTGAACAAATGCACAGTTTTTGTAACAGAGATCGACTGAGTACCTATATATGTTTTTGTCTTTATTACAGGCGTACGTATAACTTCAAAACACAGGATCATATAGTCACTCTAATTCTGTTGGTTGGTCAACACTAAACAGCACAGCTCTCCTTCATTTCAGAAAGGCTGCAGTCGTGTCTGTCTAACTCTGCTACCTGCTGTTGTAACTTCTTTTTTATGGGTCCACTAAGGAGATGTGTTTCTGAGGATGTCTCCTCTGAAGCGTTTTAGTTTAAGGAACAGTGTGTGTGTGTGTGTGTGTGTGTGTGTCTGACAATGGAGGTTTTTAAAAACATGTTACATTTTAATATGGATTTCGTTTTCTTATGAAGCTTCACACTGCAGTTCCACTCACGGAATTTAATGTATTTGGGAGTTGTGTGTACAGGCTTGTCTCGGAACAAGAAACAAGAAGGAAGGGAAACAAATTCAAACAGAATTAACATCAGGCAAGCACTGCAGATGTAATTTATAGGTCCACTTTGATTTTACTTCTACTGTTCCAACTCCAGTGCAATGCATCGACTGGAACGCACCAGAAGGAAACGCTTCATTAAATGGCTGCCGGTTTTGAAACATTACAGCAGGGTTCTTACATGAATACATTATTTAAAAAAAAAAATTAAAAATGAAGGTCGTCCACTTTGATAGTAACCTGCGCAATTAGGGCAGTCATGAATCACAGCGTTCTTGTGTGTGTGTGTGTGTGTGTGTGTGTGTGTGTGTGTGTGTGTGCGTCTGCACGAGCGCTCACCAAGCATGGGGAAGTGTTACAAGCCATTAAGTCCCATTCATCACCCAGCATTGCTACTTACTGGAGAGAACGGTGGTGAGGAATATGTAATCTGCAAAGGAGATGAGCCCGCACTCGCCCAGACTGTGAAATATACTGTCCTCGTCCGCAAACTTCTCTCGCTCCTGGGAAAGCTTCTGTTATGGCACAAACAAGGAAACAAAAACAGAAAAAAATAAAAGTTAGTACAGCAGTTAGCACAGTAAAAAAAACACGATTATCACCAATGATGGTGCAAGGTAACCCCATTATCAAAACCAAGAGAAAGGTAGTATAAAAAACCTTGTCTACAAGCCCTCCCCCTTCCCCCACACATTACAAAATCTGGTATTGAAGATACATTGGACTCTCTTTTTGTCTGTGCATCAAATTTACTGTAGATAGTCTCTCGTGGTCAAGCTCTTGAAGTACCTATTGTGGTTCTGTATGACAAACACCCAAATAACCCCCTCCCAAAAGCTGCCTATATTGGTGAACAGTTTGAATATCTAGGATTTTATTATAAAAATACTTGCTGACTGCTCCACTGAAAAAAAAAGAATTCCTGGGATTTTTACATTTAAACACCGACACCCAGCAGCATTTCATAACTGTGTTTTTTCCTTGATTTCTGCATTTCTTAGAAACGGCGTCAAATTAGAATTCTCTAGTCAGGCTATCGCCAGTCTTGTAGTGTTTAATTCTAGTGGTCCGCACCTTGAAAGCTTACTGGTTAAACCGTGCACGTCACTGCTCAAGCGTCGACAACGGCTGCCTCTTAAGTGTTTGAAGCACCTGGTGTTCAAGACACTTTGACTACTAATTATTAGAACCTCCCTCTTGGGGGAAAAAAAAAAGGGGTAAAATTATTCTGCTAAATCTTATGGACATCTGTTACCGTGCAGTTCTCATATGTATAGTACCACATATAAGCCACCTCAGTACCCAGGAAATGTTGAAGAAATGCCAGGGGCAATATACATCTGAAGATAACAAGCAGAGCAGATCAACTCGGATGCAACATCCTAATATTTTTAGTAATGCCCTGAGCATGTTTTATCGGACTGAAGGGGAGTTTTTTGGGTTTAGAGGAGTGGGAGGTAATCTCACATTTTCACCATTCATGGGATCATAATAACCTTGACTGAGACATTATACAGTGAGTTAGGCAAACCACACAATGCTTAAAGTCACAATCCTGTAGCCAGACAGCTCCATCACAAAATGCATTCTTGAGCTTGACAACCAGTATAAATCAAAATGCTCACTGTAACATTTCCAGAGCAGAACAGATGGGGCATCCCAGTTCTAACGTATTTAGGTCAGCATCACTCTCCCTCCAGAAAACGTACCTGCCAGCTTCAACATAAAGAGGGCTACGTGCTTGGCAATGCAACCAGCACATTTGATAAAACAGGGGGGAGGGATTTGCAAATGTTTGCAAAACAGTAGTTGACTCTTCTTTTTCCGTTCAGCGCTTTAAGAGTGCAAACAGTTACACTTAGAAAAGGCTCTACACAAACAAGAACATAAAAGAGACAAATAGAAAAAGAAACACACAAGAACAAAAAACATGCAATGCAAAAACAGTTCATACAGCAGGCCAGACAAGGAAAGATGCAACTTTCTACAGGAAAAGACTATAGAGAACGGTAACTACTGTACAATCCCCCACACACACCCTGACACATACACTGCATGCCAAGGTCTGGTTTAAGCACAGACCCCCCCCCCCCAGTTGGTTACCTCTGTGTGCTGTGGATTCCATTACAGAGGAGGGGAAGGAAAGAAAACTGATTAAAGTCTCAACTTACAATACATAGAGAAACATTTAAAGGAGATAGCAGCAAACTGCTAGCAATAGGCCAGGGTTGTAATTGCTGAGAAAGACCTCGGATAAAGTGGAAACTCATTGCACTGCATTCATTGACCACAAGTATAAAAAAGAAAAAATAAACCAATCTCTAGTACCGGTATTACCAGCATTAGCAGCATTATCACTGCTGGTATTACCGGTGTTAGCAGCATTATCACTGGTCCCTTTATCACTGTACTGTTGAGGTTACTTTACTGCTGTCTGGTGTCTAATCACAGAGGTGATTAGGAACCTCTTTAGCACAATGAAAAGAGGGCACGTATTTTAGAAATCAGCATGTATAATAATTAAAACTATTGCCATTAAAAGTCAAGCACTGCACCAAACCCCCACATGTAGAAATTTCTTTCTACCCATTCCTTTATGAGGTAGTTTATTACATTGCATCATGACTCAAGTAAAAGGGTACATGAATCTTAAATACTGTTAACTCTACAACCAGAATCATTTTCTCTTGCTGTTATTAGGGGCCCTTAATAATGTACGTTACGAGTCATTTCTGGTGTTCAAATATTTTTGTACAAATAGTGTTTGATTTATTTTTTTTTTTTAGAAAATATTCAATAAAATAAAGCTCCCTAACAAAAACAACTGCACGAATCCCAATTATTATTTATTTTAAAAGATTTTAAGAGTTCATCCAGATGATTGCTCTGGAGTGCTAACTCAAGGGCTTTGTGGAGGGACTGTGATGTTAATCAGTGGATTGTTTTCTCCTCAGTAAGATCCAATCTTAAGCCACACCACTAGCCGTGAGTAATGGACACAAAACCCCTCTCTTATCCAGCAATCCCCCTGAAGGTTTTCTTTCAAACTTTCTCAATTAAATGTTTTTGCCCCCTTTGTGTGCTTACACTGACATGTGTGCAGACCCTAAAACAAGTTACAGAAACTGAATTACAGTGATAGGTGGTGATATGTACACGTGAGGCCGTTCAAATCTATCTTAGAAGGTGATTTAAATTAAATATCCCTTGCCTTTTTTATTATTTTTTTTTTAGCTTACAATAAATACATCACAGTTGGAATGTGGTTGCAAAGTAACCTGCAAAGTGAATATTACACTTTGATATGCTTTTCAATGGGACATTTATATAAGCGTAACCAGTGTTTCAGACCAGGGCTTCCTCTCATTACATGTGCTGCCAAAACACATAAAGTTTGTATCTGTGGATATTGATGCTACAAAGTTAAAATGCTTAATACTGTAACATTCAAATTTTAAGCAAAAAGAACATTGACAACTATATCGCGCTTGTAGTGGGTTTCCAGCTGTAAAATACATATCATTTGGTCTTTCTTTGATCTCCGCACAGGCATCTAGGATTGATATTTGCAGGAGCAGCAGTTGCTTATCATTGCAGAGATTTGGCAGAACAAAAGACAAAGAAAAATGTTTCAATAGGACAGTGTTGCCGGTTTCTGAAAATGGGTTTTAAAATTGCACACTATTCCCCCCTACCACTACATTTCAAGAGGAAACTGGTTGCAGGGAATCTGCCATGACTGCCATCACTTGTGCTAGGTAAAGGGCAAACACATTATATTTTCTCGAGGCAATAACAATAACTAAAATAGATATTAGGAATTACCCGAAACCTGACACGAGACATCAATAAAAATAAATAAATAAATAAAACACGTTTGCCATATAATAACTAGCCTGAGCTTGTACTAAGCATCCTGCTCACTTAAATGTTTTTTTTTATCCCACCACCAGGGAGCCCAATGTACCAGACAAATAATGGCCATATCTGGCATTTAATTCATCTTCTGAGACTGTATTCTACAAGATCCAGATACACCTATGGCAACAGCAGCACCATACAGTGCTCTCGGTGGTCTAATCAGACTCATTACAGTGAATGAGCACATCTTCAGCTACTTCCATTAGCCACAAGAGGCATGTGGATGCAGACTAAAACAGCAAATGAGGCGTTCTCATATGAGCCTAGGGAAAACAGCACTGCAGCAATTCTTTTTGTCTAACACAGAGGGTATAAATCCAACTTAAAAGAATAGGTAACCGCTAAGCAAACAATTAGCTACAGCAATTAGGGTTATTGTCACGAACCACAGAGCTACAGCAATTTCCCCCATTGAATACAGGTAGTTATGTACGATAAGAGTTCAGCTTTTATTATTTCAATCAGCACGTTTCTATGCATTGTAAAATTATAATTAGTATTCTGCATACTTATGTAAAATATAAAGTCAATTTAAACTGTATATTAGCAGCCATATTCCTCATATGAGTGTGCCACCTTTGCTAGGTGGTACATGCCAGCATTATGCAGAATACTAAAAATCCCTTTTTGCTGTATATGGCGCATACTGGGGGAATTCACCCAACAGGACAGGGCAAGAGGCACCTTGTTGTTTACGTGAAATTCCCGTCCATACGTGTTATCAGTGCTCAGCACACAATCAAGGTTGCATGTAAACTGGGGGATTCTAGAAGAACAACACACTGGTCACGGAAGCACAATATACAGAGTTTATAATCCACATACTGCATGTAAATGTACTGTTTGTGACACATTACAACATGTTTAGACATTTGCCCACCTCCCTGCCCTCTCTCGGATCAGAAAAGAAATATACTTTTATTTCTGAAAACAAAATACAGAAAAGGTTACAGGGATGGCACAGAGACTGGCATCCTCTGGAGCAACACCAGCAGCAATTCACTAGCAACAAAACAACTTCAGCAGAACTGTGCCACAGAACTTGGTATATTCTGCACTTAAGCATTACTTAAGTGCATGCTGCTTGGGTACGCCTATTAGTGCAGGTTTTAGTTTTTATGAATTCATTTTTAATCTACTTTTTTTTTTTTGTATTTCTGTTGCAGACTGCAGAGAAGTGATTTTGTGCTACAGACCTGAGAACATCGTCATGTTGCCCATCACTAATGCCAACTTGACATCAGTCTTTCCTGGAGTCTCGGGCAGAGGGAGCAAAGCATGCTGGGCAGAAGCCCTGGTGCAAAAAGCATGGAGACAGATGCCTGTTTTTATAATGGATTGGTCTGGCACTTTCAGAACCGACAGGTAGACAGGTCATAGTTTTATTGAATTTTTCATCCAACAAAATAATTTCAAATCAGTGAACAGGACAAATTGTGTTATATATTAAAGAGAAAATTGCAAGCAGTCAATTGCTTATCCTCACAAAATGTATCAGTATTTTAAGAGAGAAGAGTTGGGTCAGTGTCCATGATGCCTCATGGATTCTGAAAGTGCTTCTTGGGTCAGAGACAGTGCACACTGGCCACACATACATGCTTAGTTCACACGCCCCATACCTGCCAAAACTCCTGATGGGAGGGTGAGGGCGGTACAGGAGGAGGGGAAGAGAAGTGAAGAGAACAGGGATTCATTGGTTATGACAACAAGAGAGCAGCACACAAAAAACAAAACACAAAATCAGAAGCGTCACAGAGACAAATAGGTGTTTTAGTCTTCGCAGTGTCTCTGTTGGGGGGGGGGGGGGGGGTTATAAACCAAAAATCCAGGGCTGGAAATAGCTGATCTTGTGTTGAAACCAGCAGGCTTGAGGTCATCTCAATCCACAAAATAGAGATAGACACATTTTACTGTTGAACAGTTGTACACTGCATAGAGGAAACGCGGATTCTTACATGTACACGTATGTCTAATGTTACTCGAGTGGCATCAGTAATACATTCTCCACTGGTAAATCCTTAATGTTAACAATGCTATTAGTAATAGCAACACACTTTTAGCAGCTACAACTGAGAATAGTGTCCTGGCCTTTGTCATTTTTGTGTGATGCATTAATAATAAAACACACGCTACGCTTACATTATAATCAAATACAATATTAAGTAATAATTCATAATTCTTAGACTTTATTAACAAAAAAAATAAAAACTAACTTTTATACTGTGCCTTCCATTCGTCTGGAAGCATGTATTAAAAAAGGAAGTAAGGTTGTTTAAACTCCTTTCTCAAAAAAATGAAATAAATGCTTTATGAAAACCCAGTCGCTCCCAGTAGAACTGGTTGACTGCTTTCTGATAGGTTTCTTAACAGTTTATTAAGTGGAACATGAATTGGAAGGCTTGGCACAAAACAAATAAATTATATCCACCCCCCCCCCCCCCCCCCCCCCCCCCCCCCCCCCCCAGACCGTGTTAAAGTAACAGACAGCACAGAAAAGCTGAGGTTAAAGGGTCACAAACAGCGCAACAGAGGGAAAGCCAGGGGGGTCTGTGGAAGAAAACAATATTAAAAGCTGGCTGTGAAGTCAATGTGACACGTTAGGCATGACCGTGTGCTTTCTAAGTTTGTTTACTAGATGTTAAAAAGCATAAGATGCCTGCTAAAACATGTTTGTAAAAGTCTCAACTGTGCAGCACTGTAGTACTGAGACGTGGTCCCCCCTCTTTAACATGCCCCAAGCAGTGCTCCAATGAGGCCCATGTTAGAAATACAGAATTATAAGAGGGCTTAAGGTATAGGTTACTAAAGCCGTACACCAATCTGGTGCAGCCCAGCTACAAATGGTTCTATTACTGTAAAACGATGGCACTGCATACATTTTAAAAGGAAACCCATAACTATCAGGGTTGGAAATAAGAATCCCACTGCACAGCAGTTTGGTCCATTCCACAAGTTTAACTGTGAACTTAATTAGCCACTGCATATAGATAACAAGCTCAGGAGTGTGGAATTAGGCACGGGGTATCTATTCTTGGGTTTACTGGCTGGTTAGAGCAGAGCTGGTGACCTGTTAGCTAAGGAACCAGATCCAGCTGGCAGCACAGAATGCAGCATGTACAGCCTGTAACTTTGGAAGTTTCCGCTATACAAGTGGGTGAATCCTGTTAATAATAAGCACATCTAAAACCAGTTGTTGAAATAGCTGAGAGGTATGACACATAACAAGGATGACGGCTCAAGATTTCACTTCAGTTCAGACCAGCAACAAGTCACATTCTATAACTTGTATTATCAGTGTGGCTGCAATTTATGATTTTCTTTGTTTTTTTTTTAATGAGTGCCCCTCTTTTATACAAAATATAAATACAATAAGAGGCTAATTAAGACACAAGAGAATGAAAAAGCAAAGCACATCTGCATAGATTTCTGCTAAAGGATTTGCAGAACCAAAACACCTGCAAATTATTAAAATGCCATTTAAAAAGATTATTGGAAATGCTGTGTTTTTTCAACTTGAGTGTGATTTCGTTTGGGCAAACTTGTAATGGCTCTTTTATGTACATTGATTGTCTTTTCTCATTTGGATGGATGATTTAATTTTGCAAGTAATGCTACACAATGTGGAAAATAATTGAAACTGACCTGGTATACCCTTTTCTGGGAATTGCAATCATTCCTGTAAAATCGCAGCACTGCTCCCAGATCACAATCCCAACTCATTTTCTTGTGAACTACTGCCAAACAATTCCCATTATTGTGTATGTATCGGTATATCTTTTGTACTTTACTATACTTATCCAAAAAAATAAAGGGCAGTGATTGACAGTTTTTAAGAAACAGCCAATAAGAAAACCTTTGCTTTTCCACTTGACTTGTTTTCAATACAAGCAATGAACCTCAAACATATTTAATTGTTTCATAAAATAATTAAAGGTGTAGGTTTTGAAATCCATTTCAATTAAGCTACTCTTAATTAGATACAGTGCCTCTAAACGTACAGCAGAGTCTGAAGGTACAACGATATACACCAGCTCTCTCTGCCATGTTGGTCCATATGTAGTCTCCCTGTGCTCCCTGCGCTGTATGCGCTGTCCAGATGGAACAGCGTGTGTTGAGTGGGGATCTAACTGCACAGGGTCTCTCTATGCTTGGCAAAGAATGCATAACATGATATTATGAGGGCTGGAAACTCCTACTAGCCCTGTGTTTCCAAACCTTAACCCTTTACTGCCCTGGGTATGTTTTCATACCATGTAATGCCTATGTTCTCAATGACAAATATATTGGACACTGTGCAGGGTTAAACGCAAGGTGCAGTACTAAATGAATGCGCGTGTGCCAGGAATTTCAGAAGTCAGGTTCCTGCTGAATATCACTACAAAGATGACAGCGTGGATAAGTCTCACCTGAGCCTGGAGGTTTACTAACAGGGAGCTGTTCATGCAGGATCTGGGGTCTGATTGCTCAAACCCTGGGCTCCTAGTAATTTAAATAACATACTTAAAATGAGGATTGCTCTGAAACCCAGGACTCGTGCAGGTTTCTAACACTGATACGTGCGGACCAACTATGAAGGAGAGTACTGCTTTAAAAGCGATGTACCTGAAGAGGCTTTTTATTACAATTAGAAAAGGTCAACAGTGAAATGATAAGGGAATCAGTGACAATTACACCGAGGCCAATTAAGGAGAAGGATACCCTTAAACCTAAAAGGTTATACCTTTGCCTCCTACTAAAATAAACAAGTTTGTTTTTTTTAATAAATTTTTTAGTAACATTTGCTCATTTAAGGATGTCAAACTATGTAAAGATGATGAGTTATTTGAATTGGTGACAGGTAGGAAAACCCCTAATGCAATGTTCTATACAACTGTTCAAGATACTGTCAAGAATAAATCATGCTTCATATTCAGCTATTCTGTAATCTGGAAGCATTGCATCAAGTAACAGTAGACCTGTCTCTGCGTTATACTCTCCATCAAAACAACAACTTAATGGAGAAGAAGTGATTTCATTTGCAAGACCTGTTTCTTGGGGTGAGTTGAGAAACAAGAGTGATCACCAGTCTGAATTAAATCATCTGGTTCTTTGTTCATTCCTTTAAATTAGAAGCAGAAATATTAAATATTCTCTAATAATGCTTACCTTGCCATCGTATCTCTTCACCAAGAACTGATCCAGACCAAGATCTATAAAACAAAAACACAGAGGAAATAAATGAACATGCATACCAGTGATATAACAAAAACAACAGGGATGGACTCCGATTGCATAGCAGTTTCACCCATTCTGGGTTTTAACATGTGCTTGACTGGTTTTAACATGTTTAGTGGTAGTACATTAATAACTTGTGGTCAGTAACGCAGCATTGAATGCTCTCCTGCGTGTGGAATATGAAGTCATGACCTGGCAATGGTGCTCACTTTCCGGAGAACGGTTCTTGACTGTTAATTTGTAGTCAAACAAATACATTTTCATTGATCGTTTGATCGCCATTGCCTGTCTAAGCCTGTGCTTTATTCAGACTATTTCTCCGTTAATTAATTGAGTGACAGCCTCCCCACCCATAGTCCCTCCGGAGTCCCTGCCTCACTATAGTTTCCAGTTTACAAATGAATACAGAAATTCAGTGCGCTGCCCTGGCTAGCTCCTACATATTGATGTAACATTCACATGTTGGTGTGGAAAACTGGCAAACTATCAGCGTGCTTCTGCTGAACAAGCAAGTCGAAGAGCAATTAGCCCTCAAAAGGCAAGCAGTGTGTAAATGTCGTTTTGATTCACATTTTAAAAACAGTCCTCTTAACCTTTTGTGCGGATTGTAATTTGTTGTGCTTTATTTTTTTTACACTTCTTTACTCGGTAGCATTTTTTTGTATTATTATTATTATTATTATTATTTCTCCACCCTATGCCATGCAAGAGCTACAGAGATCAATCTAGCCCCTAATCTATCTTGTCATTTAGCCAAATTATCACTACAGCTCTGCTATAGTAGTTCATGTCCTGATCCTGAAGATTCAAGCCCAGATCTCCCAAAATGAGGTTGGCTAGAATCAGGGAAATGTTAAACTCAAACTATAGAAAAACAAATTAAGAACAAAAAGAAAACCTTTCCAAAATCTAAAGCAAAACGAGGAAAGAAGAAGCTATTCAGCAGCAAGGCAATAATCTCTTTAAATCTCCTCCCACGAGTCTTGCATGAGTTTGGGAAGGTAGCATTAACTTCACAAGCAAAACGTACCCGATAAGACCGCTGGTGCGCAGCTTCATGTGTCAGCATCAGGGGCAGTGAAAAGCCATCTTTCACAATTTACCTGAAGACTCCTCTAATGGAATTTATGAAGCTGTCAAACAGGTGTATAAGATTTTGGAGTAATGAAAGTGTCTGCTCTCTTCACTAAATACAGCCAGCTTAGGCATGCCAAAATTTGGGAGTTGCTTTAAACTGGGAGACAGCAGGACTCAATTACATATAAAATATTTGTTAGCATGCAGGCACATCCGTTAGGGGAGTCAATCTTGCACACATAGCTGAAATACCAATGTGCACAAAAAAGCAACAAAACGCACATAGAATTCAACAGGGAGCATCACGGAACGGTGAAGGCATGTTTATATCCAGCTGCTAAAACCCATTTCCTCTCCTGTGAGCTACAGCTACATAACTTGCGAGCTACAGATAACCGAGTCTCAGCAGTATGCAGCTGCTGCTGGTTTTATCACTCTGAAATCCCATGTCTCAATGCTGCCACTTCAAACAAGCACGATTAACATTTATCCTTTGAACTATGTGCCACGTGACTTCCATGAACCGCTCCGAGTAGTTTTATACTAGCTAGTAAACTGATGTTATTCCACTCTAAAAACAAGCACGTCAGTAACATACATTCCTCTCCACGACTGTAAATAAATTAGCGCTATCAATGAAAACACTGATGACCATGACATGTAAATGTCTTTACAGAAGAGTATAGAATCAAAAACTAGCAAATATTTTTACAGAAGAGTATAGCATCACAACTAGCAAAGATTTTTTGTCTTCACAATTTGATATATACTTTATAGATGTAAAAATGACATAGAGACAGGTGTGTGAACGGACAGACACCCAATCGATATCCTCAAAATGATACTGTTAATAACTTATGCTGAATAATTCTAAGAGTTTGTAGTGGATTTTGTTCTCTACAGGGCATAATCAACCTTTGCTTTTCTCATTGTGTCTTTTGTAAAGAGCTTTTCTATAGTAATATCACACAACCAGAAAGCTAAGCAACAGCTCAAACAAGCATGCAAAAGTTCTTCCACCCAATTAAATCTCCACATCAGCTGATAGAGAGAGAAAGTCTACTCCTGAACCAAGCCACCTGTTCTCAGCCCTTAAAATAGCAAATTAATCATGCGCCAGAACTTAATGTGCAAGCTATGCTTACACGAAAATATTCATCTGCCATCTGACTTAATATGCAAGTCGAGAATCATTGCAGAGAATGCAAGGGTGGTGACACTCTACTTGAAAAGACTTGTGGCTCCTCAGGTTGCAAGGATGTGACAATGATCGATCCAGACTGTGGTAGTGATGACAGAGCAGGAGCTTCAATACAGTACAGATTAAACCCAAAAAACTACACTACATTTTCAGTTTCTTCATGCCCTACATACACCAGGACTAATTCAATATACTGCGATTTCCCTCTACTGCAGTTACGGCAGTGGAGATGCACGCTACTAAAAAAGGCTCCCCAGCTGAAAGGGCTTTTTAAAAATTGCAACACATTGTATTTCAGTGAGCTGAGTGGCATGAAATCTGACATGTAGCTCAGCTGTTAGCCGCCTTTTTCTTTTTAAACATTCTGAAGTTTTCCTTACAGTAGTGAAAGAGTTTCTAAATAGTGGCGTTTCTAAATTCTCCCCGCTGTTTAACTATTTGTGAACACCAAGGTCTACGACAGTGTGTGTGAGTCACTTCGGAGTATTTTTGGGTTTAAAAGTAAGCAAAATGTTCAATTCGATGTGTTCCTTTCCACCATCTACTTGTAAAACTGTTCTGTAATAGAGCCGTTGTTGTTTCTGCGGCGTTATTTAAACACCCTGTATAATGCATCGTTACTTTAATGCACTGTGCACACCTATTAAAAATGGAACAACAAGCACCAACGAGGGCCCTCCAGTGCAAGATATCATTAGGGTCTGTGAGCTGTAACTTACTCTCTGGTTGTTTTTCATTGGGCGTGATTGACCGGACAAAATCCTGGGGGGTCATATAGACCTCCGAATCTCCGTGCTCGCTGATGATCTTCAGCGTGGCGAAGTACCGGAAGATCTTATCAGGAGTGGAGTAGGCGCGGATACGGTTCTCGTATTCCATTACCTTGAAGGAAAAACATTTTTATATTATATATGTTTGCAATTTACAGTTTACTCATCTTTGCAGCACAGCAAAAGTCACCCTTTGATCTTCTGACAGATTCATTCTGCAAATCACCAGAAGAGCGAATACAATTTTATAATGCAACAATCATTTAAACAATTAGTTAATTACAGTATTACACAGTTCAAATGCAACACTTAGAAAAGGGCTTGCATATTGTTTTGTAAAAGTAACGCAATTATACATTAACAATGTAAAAAAAAGTTTTCAGTATTATACATTAATTTCCATATAAACTCCCCTCTCTAATTCTTTTTTTTCACATATCTTCTAGACAGGTTCAGGAATGCCAGCAATTTCATCATCACTTAGTAAAGCTTTTGCATTTCTTTCTCTTAATCATTGTTCAAACAAGCTTACAGTCCATTTACATATTGCCCTTTACATGGTCATAACCCTCCATAATTGACATAGAAAGCTGGTGTTGGTGTCATTTTAAAGCTTTGAAATAGGACTATCTTCAGCTCTTATTTATAAAATTGGTGCCAAGCCTCAGTTAACAAACAAAACCCTCAGAAAGCAAGATTTCACAATCACATTCTGTCACATCACTGAAAGGATGTTCTGCATGCAGCCTCTGTGTCGACTCCATTTGCATTCTCTAAGTGTGTTTGTGCAAGAAGCAGAAGATGCTTAGAAATGTTAAGCTTTGAAATGCAATTAAATTCCCCTGCCCTCTACTATTTGGCTACTTTCCTGAGAGACTACTTACTGTGTCGATGCCGATGAGTGCACAGACATGCCCACTGAATTATTAACGCAACACCAGCACACAAACACAGGGATGGAAATAAGACTCCTACTGCATTGCAGTTTCACCCATTCCAGGTTTTACCACGAGCCCGATTAGCCACAGTTTAAGTAACAAGCTCAGGTGTGTCTTATTCTTACTCATAGTAAAACCAGGAATGGACCACTGCTATGCAATGGGAGTCATATTTCCATCCATGCAAAAATCTTAGCAATTTGTTTTGATGGGAACATGATGAACATTGTGTTTTAATGATGAACTGCCTGAACGGATAGCATTTAAATATGTATAGTGTGATAAGATTAAAGTTTTTTAAAATTAGAACACTCAATTTGTTATACATTTTAAAAACCGTCAACCCTCCTACACAAAACAAGCCTGAGCAAACTGTTTAGGAGGTAAGGTTTGTCATTTATTTTTCTCCAGGCAGCTGCTATTATTTCTTTACTACCATTTTGATTAATTTGTTATACTGAAGTGGATTTATACAAGGGAGACCTTGGAACTTGCTTATTTCCAAAACAGAAGCAGTCTGCAAACCAGGCTGCTGTAAATGATGTTTCAAGTGGTGATGTTTGAACAGGGGACCCAGACAGACATCCCTGATCTACACCGAGAGCTTTTGCATCCAAACCGTCCACAAAGCAAAACAGGTTTATTAGTACCATCCCTCACCGCAGCTGCAAATACACAATGAAAGGATGTAGCTGGAAAAATAAAAGTATAACTTGTACCATATTACACTAAAAAAGTCAAACAAATCCTGTACCCCATTACAGTATCTATTCTCAGAGAAAGAAGAGCAACTCTTCCATACAGTATAATGGATACAGTAATATAATGGGTTTCACTTTTGCCACCGAACATATCATGCAGCGTTTCTTTGAATATGTGAATATTTGTCAATCACTAAAAATCAGATCCATCAGCATGCAAGTGGTGTTTCTATCGTACAGGAGACTGGTGTTTTTTGCATTGTAGTGTAATAATGGCAGCACAGCAAGCCATTAAAACAGAGCTGGTAGACAACAATACATATATGAGCTACTGTAAACAACCACAGGGGTACAGGTGCAACGTGAGGGTTCCCAGTGATGATGCCTGTCCGGCTTTTAAAAACGTACAGGCTGACCACGTGATCCAATGCACAGCACTGTACTGTGTGTGCTGGAATTCCAGCAGCAGCGTAAACAACTGCTAACTAAAGCTGGGACTGAAGGGCTGGAGCGCATCATCAAGATGGTTATCTACGCATGCCTCCACTAAATCCCCATTGCCGGGGATATACAAATGGCTGTCTGATGTAGAACAGCAGGCACTGCATTTTCTGGGAACATAGCTTTGTAAAAGTCTTTATTCTCTGTTCCCATTTCCAAGCTCCAATGCTTTTTAACTTTCAATCAATCATATTCATAAAGGCAGCACCCAAGAACGCACCAAAACATTATTTTTTTATTTATTTATTTTTTTTAAATGCTGTTTCTTGGAGGTAATGGGGTGAGTGAAAAGGGAATTTGTTGTCATTAGTCCACCCCTGATACAATGCCTACCAGAAATGAATCGTAGGGACAATACTGAACTCCCATGCTGTTGTTTGTGCCTCTGATCCTGCACAAGATTTCCACTGCAGGATTGGAAGAGCGGGGTCCAGCGTCAGCTTTTTAATTAAAAATGATCACTTGCAATTGACTTAAGTGTTGTTTGAAACCTCCATTAACTGCATCACGCCATACAGTGGTTAGATAGCAGGTCGGTCTGGGTACAAGATTGGCTATCCACCGATTTCATTATTTTTGTACCGGGGGTGTTTTATCGAGTTTTATAAAACTGAAAATCAGAAGCACTAGTTATATACTATTCACAAAGGAAATAATCAATTCAGTTTAATCATTCTGGTCCTACATGTAAATATACCCTTTCCACTATACACTCTGCCGAAAGCAGTCTTTTACAGTCCACTCTTGGGAGTCTCTACCTATGCCACAATGTAGATCAATTGAATACAAATCTTTAAAAATGCTCAGACTTATTTTACTGGTGGGCAAATTTGCATCGTATTAGAAAATTGTAAAATGGGGTTTAATTTCAGAAGTGATGCAGCAGAAGCCCAATTAAGGAATTTTTTCAGGGGGAAAAAAGGGAATTAACTCATTATTCTACTACATACTTCACTAAAAACAGTGTGCAAAATGCTTCTCTCCCCAAAGTCAATGTTACATAGCAGGGGGCCTTCCACAGAAAAAAAACGATTGTTTTAATAATTTTTTTATTGTATCCTTGGTAAAATCAGCTACAGTACTAACCTTAGTAGAGATAGTATTGCCAATAGCTCCAATGAGCAGAGATATAAATAAGACTCCTATTGCATAGCGGTCGGATCCATTTCTGGTTTTACCATTGAGTTTAATGACACGCTGGGGTTAATCAAGATTGTAGTAAAAGCTGGAATGGGTGAAACTGCTATGCATTAGGAGTCTTATTTGCATCCCTGAAAGACACCATTTTCCCCAGAACCACGAGTTGTAGTCTAGGACAGTGTACCAAAGCACATTGGCTACTATAATATGCATACACCTTTGTAACTGGAAATAACTACCTTGCGATCCCTGAAACCAGATCGCGGTTTCTTCTTTTTCCCCTCAGGCTGCCCCTCCTCTCCGCTTGATTCCATCGCCTTGTCATCATCTAACTCCTCCCCCTTCACAGGCTCCTCCTCCAACGGGTCACTGCGCTCTGCCCTGGGGGCGTGCTTCACCGAGGAGGCCGCCTCCGCGTTAGCTCTGTGAGAGAAAAGCAATAGAGTGTTTCGGGACCTAGTTTTCCACAATCCACAAACCTAACTATGTCAAGTTCTGTGCAAAACGTCACTACAAAGCAGTTACTTGAGTTATTTCCACCCCTGTAGTGCTTTAAAAAGCATCATCAAGGTAATCATAAACTGGAAATAGTAACAATCAGGAGAGCGTTCCACTGACACACTCAACCACTCAGATCAGTTTTCCTAAAAGCAGCGGAAAATTACTTAAGTTTTAAAAACAGGAATTAATTTGTCCTGGCCAAAAACGAAATCTGTGTTTTCTTTTAAAAAACGCTCCCCTCTGATTTTCTATGTTTTGTTCAGCAGTCAGGGAAACTCCATGCTGTCAGTGAAATAAGTTCCTTTGTAGGATATATGATTGCACTAAGTAAATGTCAAATTTGGTGCAGTAACACTGCTCTGTTACAAAATGTGCTCCACTGGAGGAGGGGAAACATCCAGTATTGATTTTTTTTTTTTTTTTTGTAGATTTCACAGCTAGTGCCTGGAACTGTACACCTGAAACCATTAGGTGTGCCTCTAGACATTGCTGGTGCTTTTGAGGGTTCATGTTGTATTTAGACTGCAAAGCCTGCACTAGTGCTCCAATACAACTCTGATCTTTGAAAGCAGGGCAGGTGCAGGCCCCATGTGTACTGCAAATTTTAACTACACCAGCCACTCGATATATCGCAGGTGTCGGGGTCCAATATAACTCCTATATATATATATAGATGGCTGCAATATAGCAAGAGACCCATGGAAAAATAAATAGGCTAACAAATACTGTACAACCAGTCCCTTGTTTTATGGGGGGCGTCAGGGCCCAGTATAAATCCTCTATGCAACCTGCTTTTGCTCATTTTTCACAACGTTTTAATTCGTACAGTGGAGGTTAATTGCTTCTCATTAACTTCAGTCTCCAATTAATTTCATGAGTCTTCCTCTCCTTTCCAAACGCACAAACCTGCTGCATTGAAAGAATCCATTCCCAACATAGGAGGCTTGTTTTAGGGAGCTGATGTCACTGCCTCGTGGCTTTTGCTAGTGCATTGCTGCCACACGTGAACACCTCATTGGCTAAAATAAAAACCGCTTCAGCAAGTAGATATTTAATTTGCTTTGTGTTATTGTGCAATAGGTGGGTATATGATAACAGTACGATATTAATGCTTTGTTTTTAATTGTTTTGTAAATTGTTGTTTGTAATGTGCAGTACGAAATAAAACAAACAGTAATTCTAAGTGCCTATGTATATTGCAGCCAAGGCATATGCAGTTAGACAGTAAAAATGCAAAGCCAGCTCCAGGACCGCGATAATCCGAATCCGTAGTATAGCGAAGGGCAATATAACGAGGGGTGGGTGTATTAACATCTCTAGCGTGTGTATCTCTGTGTGTGTCCTATGAGCTTGATTAACCACAGGGTGTATGTAACAAGCTCAGGTGTGTCTTATTAAATTCACAGCAAAACCAGGAATGGATCAAACTGCTAGACAATATGTGAGTCGTATTTCCATCCCTTTTCCATTTCCATACCTTTTCCACATCAGTCCAGTGCTGGCTGAGGCAGCGGTCACTCCAACTAGCGCGGCCATCATCAGTCTCCGGCGCCTGGGGACGGGGTTGGCAAAGCCGTGATAACGTCGGGACACAATGGCCAGCCCCACCGAGGCAGCGGGAAGCAGCCGGAAGCGAAACATCCTGCTAGGAGACAAAGAAGCAGAAACTAGTTCATTGTGAGCGCTTCACACTGACAGTGCACCAAAGCTTCAATGTGTGCCGTATCATTCATAACGGTCACAAAACTGTTTGCTCTGTGCCACTGTTCTGATGGACTATTCAGATGACATGTACTAGCATTAAGGCATTTAGTATAACTATTTTTCTAAAGTTCAAGACTCATACTTGTATAATAAATATGGTTATGGGGATGAAAATGAGCCTTCCATTGCATAGCAGTTTGAGCATTTCCTGGTTTTACTATGAGCTTAATAAGACATACCTGAGCTTGTTACCTAGATCTTTTTTTTTTTTTTTTAAGACTGACATACCTTTAATCACACAGCTATATTCATAATAATGTATGTTAAGTTGGCTCAGAATTGATGCACAAGCAGCTGTGATTTTAACCAGATTCTTGCAAGGCATTTACATACAAATAAATTAAAAGAGCTAAATCTCTTTTCTTTAGAAAGCCACTTAAGCCTCTTGCCTAAAGCCAGTGCTTCATTCCTTGCTTTGTGAAGGTCAGCTGTGAATGATGAATGCAAACGGGAATGTTTAAATTCACGACCTGTCAATATTCCATTATAGTCATACCTCCGATTTCACTTATTCAGCAAAAAATGACAAATATGCTAATTAAGTCAGTAACAAGTGCAATTGGTTGCTGGTGTAGGAAGATGATCGTAACCCAACTACTTACTCATTTCAAAAATCTCCTCTGCGTTTATGGGTATACTGTAGCAAGAACAGAAATAAGACTGCTCTTTCGTTTGATCTATTCCTGGTTTTACTACGAGCCTAATAAGACACACCTGAGCTTGCTACTAACACACGGTGAGTAATCAACCTTTTACTAAAACCAGGAATGGGTAAAACTACTATGCAATAGGACTATTATTTCCATCCCTGCAGAAGAGATGCATAAAAACGCACGTAAGTGTTAAAGATACCTATATTGTATGTGACCGTCGCAATGCAACATCTTGTTTGCAATGATGTCCTCCCCACTAGAAATGGACGGCTGGATGGCCAGATCAGGTCAGGTCAAATTGTTCTTGGAGAACCTTTTCCAAAGCAAGTGGTCATCTCACAAGTTGCATGTAACTTTGAACGTGGATCTTAACTTCTAAATTAAGGTGGGTGATCAGAACTGGAATACAAGTTTAAGCTTCAGGAAAAGGGCGTTTAGACAACCAGATGGCTTCAATATGTGAGGAATATCAAAATGTACTTTTCCAACAATTAGGAAGTCTATGTAACTGGAATGAATCACCCCCTCCTCACACTGTAACCGAACCATCCCCCTCCTCGCACTGTAACCGAACCATCCCCCTTCTCGCACTGTAACCGAACCATCCCCCTTCTCGCACTGTAACCGAACCATCCCCCTCCTCACACTGTCCTAACCGAACCATCCCCCTCCTCGCACTGTCCTAACCGAACCATCCCCCTCCTCGCACTGTAACCGAACCATCCCCCTGTCGCACTGTAACCGAACCATCCCCCTCCTCGCACTGTAACCGAACCATCCCCCTCCTCGCACTGTAACCGAACCATCCCCCTCCTCGCACTGTAACCGAACCATCCCCCTCCTCGCACTGTAACCGAACCATCCCCCTCCTCGCACTGGAACCGAACCATCCCCCTCCTCGCACTGGAACCGAACCATCCCCCTCCTCGCACTGGAACCGAACCATCACCCTCCTCGCACTGTCCTAACGGAATCATTCCAGACTTGAGAGGTGTTTTTTTTTTTTTAGTTAGTTTTTTTTTTAATTTAGTGTGTCCTATAATTGTACCCCTGATTTTCTCACCAGTTTGAAATGTCCAATCATTTTTCCCCTCACTGCAGCAGTTCCCCACACAGCTCAGGAGACCTGCGACCGAGCCAGCCTCCACTTTTACACCCAGGAACACCAGAGCAGATGTCAGCGAGCTACCGACCTCTGGAGAATAAAGGCCACCCCTGCAGGTGTCCGCTTAAAGCTCACTGGGTGCCTGGCCAGCAGGGTTCACTGTTGCGAGATGAGGAGTAACAGTCCTCGCAGGTTTTGCCTCCCTAACCCATGGGAGTGCCAGAGCCAACGCGATGCTCCCTTCAAAATCCCCAGTGAAGACCTAATTCACACAGGTAGGACGCGAACCTGCACTGTATGACCTACACACCATGCGGCTGTGTTTCTAGCAGGTGAGCCACTTGGGGAACCTGGACTTCAGTTTTTAAGATCTTCAGAAATCTTTCTTTCTAAACTGCCAACCTGGCACAACACCAAGGTCAGAGTATTTTATTTATTTATTTGTGTTTTGTGTTCCTGCCAATTATACAGTGAGCTGGCATGCCCTGGCACCTCGCATCCCGAGTGGCTGTGAAGAAAAAGCATAATGCGGTCAGCCTGACGGCTTCAGGCAATGCAGAGACCTCTGAATGAATAGTTATGCAGTCGCTCAGTTCACTGGAGTGTGTTCTGACATTTGTGCTTACAGAGAGAAGACTGTGCTGTCAACTGAGACTTTCAATCAGAAAATGTTTCATATTTGTTGTATATAATTTGGGCCTACAAAGGTTGGTAAAAGCATATTATTCATGTAAGGACAGAGATGAAATTAAGACTCCCATTGTATAGCAGTTTGACCCTTTCCTGGTTTTACTGTGAGTTTAATCAGGAATTCCCCAGCTTGTTACAAATACACTGTGGTTAATCAAGCTTGCAGTAAGACATGAATGGATGTCTTGGAATAGGTGTCTTGTTTACATTCCTGAAGGGTATTTATAAGCAAATCTATTCACTGCAAGGAAAGCAAAAAATAAATAAAAAAATAAAATGTATACCTGCCATAGCTTTGTCATTAAGATGTAGGGCCACAAAAGGGCATCCCTGATATGACGAGTATGCAATATGCTTAATTCTTTTAGCACCAATTAACTTTCAAAAAAGACAACCCTGCTACAGCAATTGGATATAAGTCATACAGAGACATAAAAGCATAGCCAAGACTAAGACCAATGAACTGCTCTGCTGAGTTGAGCAAGTTATTTTTCCTAGACATCTTTGCAGGCCTGCAGTTTTTAAAGAGTTAAATCAATAGTGAAACATCAGTAATTTGAGCAGTCATGGATACAGAAGCACCTGCCAACTGAGCACCGACTGTCAACTCTCTTTTACACATAATGTATGTTTGTAAGAGTGCAATGGCTACCTCCGAGTGTATTTCTCACACATTCTTTGCTGTGTCACGCCCGCGAGTTGTGTCATACAAAAAGTGCAAGAAAACATATACGCTCAACTAGATTAGAGGAAGTCACCAAAAACTTATTGTAAGTCATTAAATCTGAATAAAAAACAGATGACACTGACATGAATGTACTTAATATGTTTATATAGATCCTGCTGTGGGTTAAATGTTTATAATGCTTTGCCATTGACATTCTTAGTGTGAGATCTACTCTCAGCTAGTGTAGTTGCTGCCAATGGGGACTTGACTAATGTTACTGTAAATGTGCAGCAACAGGGAGATGCAGCTTCTATACAGTACAACAGAATATTCAGAGCTAACATTAAGCAGAAATCGTGTGAAGGATGTGCTATATATGGAAATATTTAAAGTACTCCCCCCCCCCCCCCCGCCACAAAAAAAAAGAAACTTGGTCAGACTCCCACTGCATAGTAGTTTGATCAATTCCTTATCTCACTAGGAGTTAAACTCAGAATAGGTGAAACTGCTAGGCAACAAGAGACTTATTTCCATCCCTGAATTAGAGTAGTTATGAAAATCCAACGCAACAGAACTAGCATTTCTAACATTTCTTAAAGGTAAACTGCTGAAAGATTATTTTAAAACCAAAGAATGCCAGTCTCCAACCAAAACATTGAGGCAGCGTAAGGAATTGCTGACAGAAAAATATTATGAATTACAGCACCGTGTTTTAAAACACGAAGCACATATCGTTTAACAATCCAAATACTGCAATATGTGTAAAAGTGTAACATGTAACTACCCCAATAAAAAATAATGAATACCCGTTTCTATTCTTGAACACAGTACAACACCTTCACTGCACAATCTACGTAAAAGTACGTATGTGAGCATCATTACGCAAATAAAGTCACGTCACTCAGGTTCTGTGAATACTACCTTGTCAGTCTTGTTTATATGATAAGCAAAGGCGAAATGTTTTAATTGTAGGATAAAACTCTCTATTACAAAAAAAAAATAGCAATCGATTAAGTACTTACTCTTGTTCTTTCTATGTCAATCGGGGCCAGTAGATCCACTAAATGTTGGGTTTTAACTATAAAAAAAACACTGTTTTGAGAACATACGCGTCTTCTCTGCGTTAACAACCGCTCCTCCTATAGTGGTTAATTAGTTCTGTCTCCAAGTGGGCCGCACACGCCCCTTAGTAACTCGAGGGAGGGGTTTGGAAAGGTCACCACATTCGAACCACGCCTTTACTCCCCGCCCCCTGCGATAATTATTATTATTATTATTATTATTATTATTGAGAAACAACAAATTAGAGTTAGGGTTAGAATTGAAAAGAAAGAAAGAAAGAAAGATAAAACAATGGAATGAGACTTTGGCAATGCTGCAGTTGCACTACAGTATTGTGTCAGCACTGTACCAGACTTATCAAGTCTGCTGTATTTGTTTCAGATCCACGGTGTTGCCATTACTAGTAAAGCTGTGTCCTGCCAATGCTTTTGCTAGTTTTATCACAATAATTCCCAATTGATTCCAAAGCTGTGACTTATGAGACTGATTGATGTTCAGGATTCTGAGCAGGCGAAGGGATTCTCTGTCTGATCTGTCATGTGTTTATTAAATTTCAGGTCAAGAGGACAAACCCCCTGCAGGTGGAACCCAATGCAAGAGTTCACTGATGCATGACAGTCCATTCACTCACAATAAACAGTGGACAGAACCATTCAATCACATGTACACATTCCTATGGTTGGAAATTAACTAATGAAAAATAATTGTGTTTCAAAAAATATGCATTATTATTATTATTATTATTATTATTATTATTATTATTATTATTATTATTATTGGATAACGATAATGTATTGTTAAATTACATTGCACTGGTTTATTGTCACATTTGGGTCATTTCATATTTTACACAGACCTTGACCTAAACTGTAAATGTGAATTGCAACTGGTTAGTATGACAGCTGTAGTGATAATAAGTACAGAGGTATAATGCCTATTATAACTGCACTATGGCTCCCTAACAACATGACTCATTGCTATGGAACAGTTGCCCAGGACTGAAAGTCTCACCATGTTATCGTGCAGTGTTCTGAAAACAATTAATAAACTATCAGTCGCAGTTTGTAGCCAATATAATCAGCTAATGTTCCGTTCCTTTGTTTTGTGTTTGCAGGCTCATTTGATTTATAGCGTCTACTATGTCTATGAGTACATATGTTTGTATGGCTTAATTGTAGTTGTTGAACATGATTGACCTTTTAAGCACACTTGGATTTAATGGCTTATGCTACATGCTGAATTAATTTCAAGAGTAAGCAGCGGGGTTCTGAAAAATATAACGTTATACTCCTCCACATGTTGCTTCAGCTGTTTAAATGACGTACCTGTCATTTTTCTTTTCATTGTTAACATCCTGACAACTTTTTACACTTATAACATGTTGACTATTGCTTGTTTCATCATGCATCGAACAAAGCATTTATTTTACTCAATAAAAAATAATAATGACTACAGGTTATTTGTAGTTAAGTGTGTAAGTGATACTACGCTGCTATTCTCCTCACTGACAGGTAGCAGATGTTTCTGAAGTAGAGGGATAAGATTTCCCAAGTGCCTCCTCTCGCTCTCTCTGACTCTTTTATTTTAACTCAAAGCTTGGCAGGCACCTCCAGGTCATGCTATGCTGTCATTTGGTATATTTATCATGTCAGTGTGAAGTCTAAGGTCACCAGTACATTGTTCACACTGGTTGAAGGGTTTGTTTCATGAGTCATTTACAGGGCTTTTCTCGCCACACTTCACTGTGGATTTCCAGCTTAAAGTGCAACCATCATGTACACCATTTGTCAATATGCGATACACCGGTGCTTCCTATTTACATTGGCATGGTGTATTTCAGCACAGTCTGGGGGTCAGTATATGGAGGCATTAGTCCACCTGTGCTGTATGTCAAACGTGCAGTCAATGTGCTCTTTTTCTGTATTCACAGCTTTGGTGGGGGATGATATGTCATCAAAAAGTAAACAGCACATGGGTTAAAGCTTTGGACATACATGCAGGCCCCTAATGGGGCTGTTCACTTATAAAGTGGTCCCTACTGTGCACTGGAGGACTGACCTGTAAGAAGTCCCTGTTTTCTAGTGTGCGCAGTTTGGGGCACTTCGGTAAGTTTGCATTCCATGCACCACGCGTCTGTTCAGAATACTAAATGTCCTGAGGTTCACAAGGGACATGACTGATAGTGCAGATAAGAAGACAAGTGTAAGCTCAATGAGAGGGGCTCTTTGTCATATTACCTTGCAGCTTATATTTTTGCAGCTGAGAGGAAAAGGCAGGCACTGCTGAGTTGGGGACGAACCCGAAGCACTTACTGATGCTGCTGATTAATGCTCCTCCTCGTTCTGCAGTCTGGAGCAGAAACATGCATGCTGACCAAAAGCTCTCTGCATCTGCATTGTAATTTATATTGATTCTAACTGGTATCTAAACATAAAACGCATTGAACATTCTAAATAAGCATCTGACCTCTAGCCAAAATTCCATAGAAAAAAGATCTTAGTTTTTTTTATAGCTATTAAAAAAAAGTTATTTGCCTATATATATCATTATATAATGAAGTGTGAGAAGCCACTATGGGCATAACCAAAGAAACACTTACTCAAGTAAACAAATAACAAAGGACCTCTCACTTTTACATTGTCAGATTCTGTTTAGTGATGTCTATCAATCACCTACACTGGGTTAATATACATGAATGAGTTAAATGGCAGATACAAGCATGTTGACAATTTATCTGGTGCAAAATGCTTCGAGAACACCCATGCTTTGAATGGCATCTGTTGTATAGACAATATTATTATGCCGCAGTGGATGTTCCTGGAGCATTTGTCTCCGGACAAACCAACACCATGAAAAACAGATATGTGTGTCTGGACCATCACCAAAACAAGCAAACAAAAAAATAAATGCAACAAACCTAGAAATAAATAGGTTGCAGGTGTGTTTAGCACCCGTCAGATTCATCTTAATCACTGTTGTTTATTTTTGCAAAAGGCACATTGTTTTTTTTTATTTTCAAACAGTTTGCCAACTCCATATTTCTGAAATACTCTGTTAGTTTTAATCCCTCTTGCAGCCAAAAAGCAGGATTGGAGTTGTCACATCTCAAGGCTATTCACTGTGATCTAGCCTTACTGTTGCATTTACCTGTATAATTAAATTGCTGCTCACAAATATTGGATTTTCTTTTAGAAACACCAGTGTACGTGGTAGTAACAGAAGACCACGTACCGTAGCATGCCACTGTACCAAGCTGCCACGGAGACTGCCACTGCAGTTATGGGTCTGTCATTTAAGCCACTTACTAACAAGACTTTGATCACTCAAGATGACATGTACAGTGCTCCTCTCCTGTATATCACAATAGTCAGGAGCCATTGTTATGGAAGAGTGTAATTTGTGTTCTTCCTTATAACAAGAATGAAAGTGCTTGTGGATTGGCATTATGGGGCAAATAGAAGCCAAGACAATGATGCCTTATAACTATTAATGGGACATGAGGTAGAGCCATATGAAGGGGGAGTACTGTGGCAAAAGATGAAATTAATTTTAATTACTAAAAACCGTCAGCCTTCTTTGAAATTGACATAAATAAATAACAAATTGAGTGTGTTCCAAAAAAGCATAGCACCAGGTTAAAAGCCACCAAATAGTTTCTACAGAAAGGGATTCTTGTAGTAACACGTATTGCTCTGTGATAGAAAATAGTGTTAATTAATGAAAGGAACAAATTCAAAAGGAAGTGCTTTTCAATTTTCGTGTCGTGAAGCTAGTTTGTCACCAAACCTAGATTTGCACTCAAAACAGCCTGCCTGGTTTTTGGGTGTGTGCCAGGGCTTGTTGCTCTCATGGTTTTTGCCCCCATTGCCTCCCTGTCACAGCAATGCAGCTTGGGGCCCTTATCATCAATCTGTCTGTGGCAGTTCAGCGCTTTTATTTAACAAAAAAAGAAAACAAGAACAAAACAAAAGGTCTAAACAAGCACTTCAAATCAAACAGCACCCAAGCTTCGAAGCACAACCTACTCCTCTTAACCCTGCTCTCTCTCCCTCTCCTCTCGTTTTCTGCTTCTCTGCTGCGTGCTCTGCATAGTATGTGGCTAGGTAAGAATTATGTATCCCAAAAAAATCACAAATTTATATATATATATATATATATATATATATATATATATATATATATATATATATATATATATATATATATATATATATATATATATATATATACACACACATATGTCAGTGTCATTAAATCCTGAAATGAAGGGATTCTTAGTGCATGCTCATCAGGTAATTCCATCCTGCTGGTTACTGATGTACATGCTTCATTACTGGCACCATTAATACCATAAATAAACGTCATGCTAGCCTGTGCCTTTCATTTCATGTTGATGACAGCTGGCAGATGTTCTCCCAGCGTAAGAAGAAAATCCTTGGGATTAAACAACAACAACAACAACAACATACAGCTAGTAAGGAAGCTGTATATTCCTTCCCTATATTTGATTAGGGTGAAAAATTGCTTTTTTAAGCCACTGCTGAGCAACTTGGAAATCGGATCTCTTAATGAAGTAAGCAGCCAGCTTTACAAATATTGACACCCTTCAATCCGTCATTGGCAATTACTGGCTGGCTTTCCGAAATTGGATTTGTGTCTGAGTGTGGTTTTACATGTCACTTTGGCTCTGTGGCTCTAACTTGGACATTTTTTTTCAGATGTTTGCTGGTAGTACAATACATGGGACTGGGAAGAAATGAAAAGTCACAAGATTTGATTGGAATGAGGCAGATAAAAGCAGATTTAGAGAAAGATTAAGATAACCCAGTATTGGAACAATATAACTGAACCACTCAGAATGATTCAGACACCACGAAAATTTTAATGGAAAAAAAGCTATTTCGTCTGGATCGACTTACTCTTTAATACAGTACATGACTAAGGCAATACAGGAATGAAGACATAACAAAATGTCTATAGTAATTGCCACGTGATCTTAACTGAGATGATCTTAAGTGGGTTGCACTGCAAAATAAATAATGAAACAGATGAACCAGTGATGTAAGTCCCCAGGAGAGCAACAGCAGAGTCAATAAATACTGCCATAGCCCCAGACGAGCAGTCCTGACAGGGATAGGGGGTTTGGAACAGACAGCGTGTGGAATGTGTGCCACTGCTATTCTTACTGTGGGAAACTATAAGATTATTTTACTGTTTCCCATACTCACTGTGTTTTTACAGTGCCACTGCTTCCCATAAAAATACTAATAAATTACATTGTTTTGTAGTGGTGTTTAAGGCATTGTCGTCAAACAGTTTAATTACACAGGGTAACATAGCTTTTACTATTATAATTTAACACAGTATGCTATACAGGAAGCTGTAGTATATTATAGTAGACTTGTGTTTTGACGTTGACTAATTCCATGGTGCTTTTTTGTAATGTGCAACCTGCAACCTGCCCTCGTCATTAGCCTAATGGAGTATAATATTAGAATCTACAATTGATCTGTACTAGATAGACAGAGAGATAAACAGACAGATGTGCAATACAAAACTGCCACAAGTGTATATTGTCCTCCCCTTTAAAGAGGAGGAAAAAATATTATTATTATTATTTAGTAGTCACCAATTGATTTTACCCTGTTTTTTCTCCCAGTTTGAAATGTCCAATTGTATTTTAAGCTCAGCTCTCTGCTACCACCCCCGCGCTGACTCTGGAGTGGCAAAGACGAACACACGCTGTCCTCTGAAGCAGGCAGGCCTGCCATGCAGCCAACCCAGAGCTTCAGCGTTGGAGGACAACGCAGCTCTTGGTCAGCTTACAGGCAAGCCCGCAGGCGCCCGGGCAGTCTACAGGGGTGATTGGTGCGTGGTGAGCTAAAGACACCCTGGCCGACCTAAGCCCTTCCATATAGGTCCATTTAATTTACAGAGGAAGAATGGACAATACAGTATTAATCCTGGTCCAATTAAAAAATCATCCACTGACAAATTGATCCTGGCTGACAGCCTTGAAAGTGAATTAAATTAAGTAACATGAAACTCCAGTTTGTTTTCATTATACTATGTACAATTTAAATTAATTCCAGCAGAAGTATTTTATATTGTCTACTAAGTTAGAGTTTAAGAGTGAAAATAAAAAATAATAATGTGCCAGATGCCATTGTGGCTAGATAACTGGAAGCAGAATGTGCTGGTAAATTGGAATGAAGCAAAGGGCCATATTCACAAAGCTTTAATTTATGAGCTATGAGTCCAATTCTGTGCCTTCACTGCAGAAACTCTCCACAATGGCTCAGGAGTATTGAAGGTCAGTGGGTGTCCTCTGATCACACCGCTATGCCAATACTTCTTTACACCCAGGAGCTCGGCAGCCAATATCGACTCAGGGACCCTCATGAGTATTTCAGAGTGATATAAACACTTGAACTCTCTGAGATCTTTTGCCTCAGTCCCTACCTCTATGTTGCGTTAAGGAGCGCAGACTTACCTTTGCTGTAGTTCCTGGCACCATTAAAACAGCCCTAAAGCTGTCTTGAAAATGACTTTTAAAACATTACTTTTAAAACCTCTCTCTTTTATTTTAATAGCAGGGAATTCAAAAGCTGTCCGCGGTGGTAAACAATGAGTCCTGACAGGGCAATCACGATTGCAGTGGAACATGGAAACAGCAATGAAAAATGGCATGTCTACTCTCCACTGTCAACACATTTGCATTTATATCGCCTGCCCATATATTATAGTACATTGTAGCACTGGTTTTCAGCCCAGTTAATGCAAATAAGTGGAGAGCAATGTTTACTTTTCATATTACAAAAATCACTGGCCTCAGACCTTTCCTTTAGCAGCTATGTATGTCACACAGGGAAATAATAGCAAGAGTTTACAGCACTGAAAAACCGCAAATAAATGTACCCCACACTTAACTAAGCAAGTACTCTACTTGAAACCACAAAACAGGCTTCCTGGCTTTTGTAAAAGGCGTGAAGATCAGACACTGTAAACAATACCTGCTAAAGAAAAAACACTTCTTGCTTATTTTATTTTTTGGTTTTTCTTATTACTATTGCTCAGTAATAAGCAGAGATTTTATTAATACAGTATGCAAACACTAAATCGTTAAAAATAATAAAGGTTTCAGAGTTCCAGACACCTCAGACTTATCAACACCAACCATTCTCACCGTGTTTGTAACTGTCAGGTTCCTCGAAATAAAAAGGGACCATTTGTCTTTTGTCAATGATACACGTGAACAAGACACAGAGGCACTTTGAATAAGCTGTCACTGGTTTCAAACAGTGTCCAACAGTGGTTCAAAATTATAGAAATATACTGTACATGAAACTCCTCTGAATGACTGCTATAGACTTCTGAACTGACAGCCACCGCCACTGCTGTTAGAAAAGACGGGCCCACCCAGAAATGCAGGCCCTGTGGACTCAGCTAGCAGGCCTGCTTGTGAGCGACTTGCTAAAGAGTATTCTGTTTGCGTTCGTCTGTTCTGGATGTGTTTTAAAGTGAGTCCCCCGGGACGGCAATCTGAAAAAAATCTGAATATTTTTCCATATTGCTCAGGGATGGGGTGACGGGAGTGTCTGCTTAGTTGTGTTGTTTTTATATATATATCCTCTCCCTTTACTAACATATGCACATACAAACACATACATAAAATACAATGCACACACAATAGATACAAACACATCCAAAACTGCTTTGGTATAATGGGCATTACTTAAAATGGGTGCAGGGTCAGATTACTAACTACATAATTGTTTATTCCATGTATTATTCTCTCTGCTATATTACACTTTCCTATGCTTTTACTATTGGGAAACTTTTCTCAAGCAGATAATTAGTGACTCAGCCTTAAGACACAAGACACCAGACATTCTACATGTTGTGCTTTAGCCCCAAGTGTCTATTGTTACACAATTCTGCATATCTATAAAGCCGATCTAGCCTTTCACGGTTAAGAGCAACAGAGATTCAACTTTGAACACCAGGAGAGAATACCAGTGTTTTCCATTGTGCATGCAAATAAAATACACACCACTGCCTGAAATGTAAACAACAGATTACAGATTGAAGAGCAGTTTAGACATTATAGCTAAGATTGTCCATTCAAGTACTCACATTGGAAATTCCAGCAAGACCAGCACAGTACTGGTGGGTGTGAAACTGACTGTGCTGGCTCAAGAGACTGCAATGCTGGCTGAAGAGCTGGCTGGTCCAAGAAAATAAGAAGCAGCCCGTTTTACTGTAAATATAAATGATGTATAGGTCATTAACAAGTCACATTTACGGATTTGTGAAAATTCATTCAACATCTTAGACTCTGTTCAGGTTTCATATCATAAAAAGAAAAGCAAATCTAAAGTTTTTATCTCTCTCTCTCTCTCTCTCTCTCTATATATATATATATATATATACACATACATACATACACACACACACACACACACACACACACACAAACATACATACATACACTGCTGTGCAAAAGTCTTAGACTG